>NC_137828.1:14025264-14052764 GCF_963921795.1 Nannobrachium achirus
ACCCCTGGAGAGGGGGAGAGAGAGAGAGAGAGAGAGAGAGAGAGAGAGAGAGAGAGAGGTGGCGAGAAGGGAGCCCCGAAATAAAGAGAACACAAGCTGCAGGACAAGAGACCAAAAACGACACCGCGTCACACCGAGCTCCTTCGACACGGACCGAAATATGTGCCGTCAAAAGCTTGAGGCCCCGAGAGGCTTCTCCGAGCAAGGCATTAGCTGAGCAAGTGGTTCGACGTCCACTTCTGGTGACTCGGCTCTGTTCCAGCAAATGCAGCACATGTTGACTGGGAGGTATGTGAGTTAGGGATTCTGTCCCTATCGGGCACACGAACTCGAACTCGGCACTGAGTCGGCTATAAAGTGAACATTTGCAGCACTCTGCACTGTGACTCGCTCAGCCTTGCGGCTCGCTCTGCGGTGCTCCCTGGTGGCTCAAGTCCAGGGGTGTCACACCAAATTCTGGGCCCTGGGTACAAGGATTCACTGTGGGCCCCCCATGAATGTTCTTCATAGGGGGCAGGGGGTTTAACGCATTTAGACTGGGAACGCATTATTACGCGTTATTTTGTGCTTTAACTATTGAAAAATAGCAGATATACAAGTGCACAGCGCTGTGAGCTTATTTATCTGCTAATTTTAGAAAAATCATGAAAATTTGTGAGGTGTCTGAATATTTCAAATCCTTCTAAGGTTTTTTGAAAAACCTATGTTTCTATGTCAGTGGTGCTCAAACTTTTTAATGTCAAGGACCCCCAACATGATATGTATTTGGCCAAGGACCCCCAAAATATTTAGTTCCAGCGACCCCCCAGAAGCAAAATTTGAGTTACAAATGTTCACTTAAAAAATACATACAGTATATTCAAAGATTTGCACACATTTTCACGACTTTTTCAAAAATAGCAGATCTACAAGCTCGCCGCGCTGCGAGCTTGTATATTGAGCTTGTATGGGAGTGAGAGTGCCAACGTGTCAACTCCTAGCTCCAGGAATCTAGTTGAAGCTATTGGTTGACACTTGGCCAAGTGTTTCTGTCAGAAAGCCTTGAGGAGAGACTTCTCCCACGGGGCAATGGATTAGAAGTTGTCGGCTCGGGCTCGCTCTCAAATTCACCGTTTTACAAAGTAAAAGCTATAGTAGGCTAAAAATGGACGCCACAAAACTGTGAAAAGTGATGACTCATCACTTTTCCCCAGAAAACCATAGTTTTGTGGGCCGTTTCTACCCCAAGGAATGTTTTTTTTTTGTAAAACAAATGCTTGCAATGGATTCAGAATCATGAAAAAACCCTAGTTAGACCCCTCACATGCTACTTAAAGAAGAATTTTTGTGGGGGTATTTTTTTCCTGTGTAGTTGGGTTAGAAATCATTAAAAATGAACCCCTTGTGGCGTTCATTTCAGCTTGGTACCTGGCAGAATCTTAAAATATACCCTTTAACTTTTTCCCTGCCAGATGTTGTTATTTATTATTGGGTTTTGTGCCAGCAAAAGCACCTTACCTTTGCGATGATATAGACAAAGATGTATTATTTTTTATTTTTTTTTCTCCTTAAAGAGGTGTACCGTGGCTCTACCAGCAGTAGGGGGCAGCCTCATGCAAGAATTAATGTGAAAATGGTCTCAGTATAGGCTCTCGTTTGTCAAGGCTGCTCAAGGCTGCTCAGTCGCTACAGAGCAATAGATCCAGAGGAAATCACATGGAAGTGTTTTGTTACTCCATTGATGCTAACGTCCAGTGGGTTTTTGAGAGTACTTTTACGGGAGCTGTTTCAACGGTACACACCCGCGCGACCCCTCATCAGTTTACAGACATCAAACCAAGGTACAAAAGAACGAGCCAAAGAACGTACAATTGGCGTTGCGCCGCCGTCAAAAATGGGGCGAACGGGAACGTTCAAAGCGTTGATAGAGTTAAGGATTAAGAAAAAACAGGTGGCGATAAAAAATCCACCCTATGCGCATGGACCCCCCCTTTCCTACTAGACTACTATGCACTGTGGGAAGTACAGACTTCTTATCCATCGTTTGTTTGCCTAGCCTAGTGTGTGATTGGTGACTAGGGATGGGACGATATGAAAATGTCATGTCGCGATTATTGTGACAAAAGAAATATCGATTTACGATATCGCGATAATCAAAATATCCCCAACATCCATTATCCTGTGGAAGAACAATCACGACGCATCGCGTTGAGCTTGTAGATCGGCTAATTTTGACAAAGAGTTTTGGTAGAGAGTGAACAAAGAGGACCGTATCAAGTACATTATTTACAGGTCCATTTAACCAATTCTAGAGGGTTTAAGACGTGGTATCGGATATGCAGCTCGGCAAATAAAAGGTGAATTGATGCCAGTGCATGACGGAGGACGATTTCACAATATATTAAAGTGTTTTCTATCACGATAAAAGGTAATAGCGATTATCATCCCATCCCTACTGGTGACTGGTGAGTCCTCATATCGGCCCAAATTTGGCCCGGTTCGGGCCGGGGCCTTCATTTGCAGCAGGCCTTGGTCGGGACCCCCAGGGGGGACCCCACATGGTTTTTGGAGGGTCCTCAGATGACAGTAAAGCGACACTTTAAGGACATTTAAGATCTTAAAGACGAAATAAGAAACGTAATGAAAAGAATTACACTATTGCATAAAAAGTAATCAACAAACTATACTACAAAAACTGTTCAAACATTGGCCGAATTTTCAAATAATATAGAAGAGGAGAACATTTTGAAAATAGCTGATCCACAAGTGAGGCATTGTGCAGCTTGTTGATCGGCTATTTTTGCAATATTTATCTGTGGAACCGAGTCAAACTAAATGTAATCCCTCAACTACAATTCCAAGTGCCTTTAAGGGCGCGGGGTCCCCACTCCCCAGTGCATATATGAAGCAATAAGCCACGCGAGGCATGTGGTTACCTGGTATTTTATAACGGCTGAGAGACGAGGTGAGACACGAAACGAAGCCGAGTATCTCCAACCCTCTCAGCCGTTATAAAATACAGGTAACCACATGCCTCGCGTGGCGTGGCTTATTGATTTTCTAAAACGTTACAATATGGCAACATGAAAAATCATACACATGTACCAATTAAAACTGTTCTATTTCACTAATAATTCACTACAAGGTCTGCAAGAAAGTTCACAGCTACAAGAAAGTAGTTCCCACTTCTCAGCTTTTTTTGCCAACAACACAGGTGCAGATAATTGGTGCACTGTGGAACACTGTGGAAAGAGAAAACGCACCTGGGTTTGATATAAACTGATTCAAGGTGTGGGTTATAGTCTCATATACCACAGCAATTAAAGGGAAACCAGCCAATCAGAATCAAGCCGTTTTAGAATGGTTATTTTGGGCGGGTCCCCAGAGCAATTATGATTATTTTGGGGGGTCATGACCTGAAAAGGTTGAGAACCACTGGGTTAGATCTATGCATGACGGGAGCGTTCCCTTGAATAGAGCTCTGCTCCCAGCCAGGGATGTGCAGATAATTTTAGAGAGGCAGGGGCTGGAATTTCCAAAAGGGCCTTTTGGTGGAAGCATCGAAAATAGCCGACCTCCAAGCTCACAACATGTCACAGCGTCTATTTCCGGTGTGTGAAACCACACTGTACTAAGCGTGATCAAGTCAATACTGGAGATGTGGCGTAACGGCATGGATTTCTACACAGAGAGGGCAATTATTTTAACATAAGAATAAGACGCTGCATTCAAGTTCAGGAGAGTTTGGACAAAGCAATTCTATTGAATGCTGCCTTCAGGTATGGCATGGAAAGAGGGCTTTTGCATTTCTTTAACCATAGTAAAACTGCATTCATGGTCTGGAGAGGGCACTTTTTACAGACAGATAAAAGGGCAGGGGCTCAAGCCCCCTTTGATGTCTATGTGTGCACTCACCACTTGCAGCAGGGCCAGGTACCCCGCCCCCACGTTGTCAAAGTTGACCTTGACCTTGCTCCAGTAGAACTGCGGGTCGTTGAGGGACAGACACTCGCTCTTGTTGTTGATGAACGAGGCGTTGTAGACGAAGCCCGTTCGGTTCATGCAGCGCCCGTACTTCCCTGGAAATGGACAACGTACAGTATAGGCTTTTAGCAGACGCTCTTAACCAGAGAGACTTACATTAAGCGAGGTAAACGTATAGAATGCGGAGGGACAGTGCAGTGCAGGGGTCTTCAACGTTTTCAGGCCAAGGACCCCTTAGCTGAGAGAGAGATGAAGCAGGCGACCCCCAGATTCCATATAGTTTCATTGTTTGACAGCACAATCATCAGTGTATTTTGGATTCATGTCAATTTGAATTTTCAGATATTTAACCACTTGAACTGTCAATACTTAATAAACTTGACCTTTCATTCTGCATAATGAGTACTTTCTACTTTTTTACTTTAAGTACATTTTGACACCAATGCTTTTGTATTTTTACTCAAGCAAATGTTGAATTCCAGACTTTTACTAAAAGTCTGTATTGATACTTTTACTTAGGTAGGAAACAGGGACGTGCTGGGCCCCTGATTCAGCCCGGGAAAAAGAGTTGAAGAGGCCCCCATTGCGCTACTCAAAGATTTGCCATTTCAGATCATGACAAGTGACAAGCCAGTGGGCCAATTACATGAGTTATATTTCGTTGTTGTCGGGTGGAAACCTTGTTGTGTCCAAAACCGTTTGTTTTGTATTTATCATTTTAAAAATGATTTAAACTAGTGAAAACAGCCGATCTACAAGCACAACGCCTCGCACCGCGAGGCGTTGTGTGCTTGTAGATCTGCTGTTTTCACTACTTTTGTGCGACAGCCTTGTATGATGAAGCAGGGCTTTGCTTTGCAAAAAAATTTACAAATTTGAAACTTGGAGATACGAGGTTTCTGTCCGACAGTGACGATTTACTTTGTTGGCCGCCCATCCCCCAAAATGGAACGAAGGCCGACATTTTATTTTAATTTCTTTTCCTAATGGCCGGCCTGGACCGGCCGGGAATGAACCGGCCGTTCGGGAGTTGTCCCGCTTTTCCCAATGGCCAGCACGTCCCTGGTAGGAAATATGAGTACTTTTCCCACCACTGTACATACCAGCAAACAGGTTGACTCCCATGATGCTGAAGATGAGCCAGAAGATCAGGCAGACCAGCAGGACGTTCATGATGGAGGGGATGGCTCCTATGAGGGCGTTGACCACCACCTGGACGCAACACACACCCATGAGACATAGTAACACACTAGGGCTGTCACAGTTATTACATATGATGGAGGGGATGGCTCCTATGAGGGCGTTGACCACCACCTGGACGCAACACACACCCATGAGACATAGTAACACACCAGGGCTGTCACAGTTATTACATAATCGTCTAATCGCAATTGTTTGACATAATCGCGATTATTTGACATAATCGTCGTAATCGTTTCCATGTTGAAAAATGTTCGTATATATATTTTTTAAAGTAAAAAATAGTGGAAATAGCAGATCTACAATCTCACGTGAGCTTGTAGATCGGCTATTTCCACCATCAATGTTCATTTTTAAGTATAACGTTGTCAAATGTCAGTAATTTCTTCGTATATTTAGGTTATGTGTCATATCTGCCATGTGCAACTTCAAAGCCTAAAAGCCAAATAGAAATGTAATTGTCAACAACAAAAAACATAATTAAATCGTTAATCGCAATTATTTGAGTGACAATTAATCGTCATGTAAAATGTCATAATCGTGACAGCCCTAATACACACACCATCTGGATGCAACACACACCCATGAGATATACACACAATTGATATACACACACCATCTGGATGCAACACACACCCATGCGATGTACACACACCACCTGGATGCAACACACACCCATGAGATATACACACACTTGATATACACACACTACCTGGATGCAATACACACCCATGATATATTCACACTGAATACACACGCTGCCTGCATGCAATACACACCCATGAGATATACAGATGTGCCATTTCAAAACCTCCTTGGCAAGACAGTAGATTTCCAATGGATTGGCAGAACAATGAGCTTGTAGATCAGCTATTTTTGCTATTTTCATGACCTTCTCTTACTCAAACATTGAGACTAAATGCACAGGTGACTGTATCATGTAATCAATTCCCAACAATCCCCAAACCTGTTGTTTTGGGGAGCGCTCGTTTCATTGGCTCATTTGGTACGGACCTGTGCGCGCATCTAGGTTTTTATCAGTGTAACGTGGACCACAAATGCATATATTCTCCATAAAACTTAGAAAGGCAAAACAGGGAAAGAAACAGCATGTATTTGCAGGAATTGTCCAGGAAGAGATCAGTAAAGCCAGGCGATTTGAAACGGCACATCTGTACACACTGAATTTACACGCCACCTGGATGCAATACACAACCATGAGATATACACACATATACACACACCACCTGGACGCAATACACACCAATATACACAGACATCCCACCTCTCCCGGATGTTCCGGGAATCTCCCGGGAATTAGGGTCGACAACCGCGAGCGGCCATAAATCGCCTGAATCTTGCCGACCAGGCGACCAAATGGTGGATTTGCGGGAGAACAGTTTCTATTCACTGCTCAGTGCTCAGATCTCGTCTAGAGCCCGCCTACTGGCCCGGTAATTTGCATACATTAAGCACACTCATACTACCCTCCTACGTGAGCAGGCCATGTTTTTTCGATAACTTTTTTCATTTATTTTTAATAGTTCTTTGGGAAAATGGAAAAAAATTAAATACAATACAAAATTATTAAAGATAAATGAAAAAAGTTATCGGAAAAACCCGGCATGCTCACGTATTAGGAGGTCACGTATTAGAGTCACCAGAAAAAATAACCAGTGTTTTTAATGAATCTATCATGGTCAAAATGGAGAGTTGGGGGAGAGTGGGACTGAGTTACTAGGGCCCAAGGTGGAGGGGCCTTAATTATTTTATACTTTAGCTATTGAAAAATAGCAGATATACAAGCTCACAGCGCGGCACTCGGTGCCGCGCTGCGAGCTTGTAGATCTTGTAAAAATCTGTTAAAATCTTTGAATAGGCATATGTATTTTTTAAGCAAACATTTGTAATTCAAATTTTGCTTCTGGGGGGTCCCTGGAAATAAATATTTTGAGATGGGGGTCCGTGGCCAAATACATATCATTTTGGGGGTCCTTCACATGAAAATGTGTGAGCACCACTGACATAGAAACATAGGTTTTTCAAAAAAACGCAGATCTATATATGTATATCTGCTATTTTTCAATAGTTAAAGCATGGGCGGCCCGCAGTGAATCCCTGTACCCAGGGCCCAGAATTTGGTGCGACACCCCTGCGTGCACATGCGCCCACCCAAACCTCCCTGAAGCGATAAGGTGAAGCGACATTATACGGAGAGGAGAGGAGAGGAGAGGAGAGGAGAGGAGAGGAGAGGAGAGGAGTGGAGAGGAGAGGAGAGGAGAGGAGAGGAGAGGAGAGGAGAGGAGACATACTGTGGAGAGGACATGGTGGGACATGGAGGACATGCCAACCAGGTCAAAACCAGATGCACTAAATATAGAAATGAAGACGAGCTGAGGGATGTTAAACACTAGATTTAATAATGTTTAAAAGACATGCACACACACACACACGCACACACACACACACACTAGAATAGATGGTGACTAATGTGATGACGTTTGTCAGGTCAACATCCAAACACAGTGACACAACAAACACACACAGGACAACCGCATTCGGAGGATTTTAACACTGGTAACAGTAACATTTCTAAAGGAGTCCCCACTAATGCTCTTTACAAGATGGCACCGTTTCTGTCTACTCACTCTGGGGATCTATTTTATCTTAAGTACCAGCTCTTAACTCTTATGCCTTAACTTAAAGGCCTGTCCATACCTACTCCGACCAATGTCTAGTTCAACCAATGACGTTTTTACATTTTTGTCTTCCTACATGTCTCTAGTTTACATTTTGGTATGATAACCCTTTCTGAGACCCAGGTAAATTGATGTTATCAGCCGCTAGAGTCGCTGTCCCATTAACTTTACTATACAGGGGAAAAAAAAGCAAAAAAAATAATCTGTTTTAAATACCATAATGAGGGGTCAAACTAGGGGTTTTTCATGATTCTGAATCCATTGCAAGCATCTGTTTTGCACGAAAAACAGTGCTTGGGCTAAAACGGTCCCCACAAAAGTGTGAAAAGCGATGACTCGTCACTTTTCATCACTAAACCATAGTCTTGTGGGGCCGTTTGTAGCCCAAGGAATGTTTTTCGTGCAAAACAGATGCTTGCAATGGATTCAGAATCATGAAAAACCCCTAGTATGACCCCTCATTATGTGCCTTAAAGCAGATTTTTTTTTCTTTTTTGCTTTTTTCCCCACTGTATAGTAAAGTTAATGGGACAGCGACTCTAGCGGCTGATAACATCAATTTACCTAGGTCTCAAAAAGGGTTATCATACCAAAATGTAAACTAGAGACATGTAGGAAGACAAAAATGTAAAATAAAGTACGGTCACCTTGAGTGGTACCAATTTGTGAAGAT
This sequence comes from Nannobrachium achirus, assembly GCF_963921795.1. Taxonomy (NCBI): domain Eukaryota; kingdom Metazoa; phylum Chordata; class Actinopteri; order Myctophiformes; family Myctophidae; genus Nannobrachium; species Nannobrachium achirus. The sequence goes on from NC_137828.1 coordinate 14,033,800, forward strand.
ATCAGAATTGGCCCCTGGCCTATTACACCGAATTAGAGTTCGGAAAGGTGCATGTCAGAAAGTCGTAACTCTCCGACGAAAAGTTTGAAGGTCCGAGACAGTATGGACTATGGACAAGCCTTTAAAGGGGAAGACCACCTATTTTCAATATTGAACTGTGTCATTAATATACCCTAGAGGAGTTGTGTGGAAATAGAAAGAAAGTTCCCCCCCTTCTTTTTTGCCTAGAACTGGAGGATTGGTTTTGGGGTTTGTATTGTAAAGTATAACTTGATGACGGAATCTGCTCCTCAAGGAAGGCGGTCGCTTTTTCCTTCTCTCCCTACCTCGTGTGTCTGCTACCCTGTCCTGCCTGCTGGAGCGTATCTGAACACTGTCTCTACTCTCGTAGCTATTTGGATCTATTTGGAAGAATTTCACGACCGGACCGGCCTGACCTTGGAACTTGAACACCGCACTCCTCCTGCGAGAGAGGAACTGTGTTGAAGTGCGCTTCCCACCCTCCCACCCTCAAACACCTGTTGCTGTGTCTTCTGGACTGTTCCAGTCAAGGATGTCTCATAGCCCTGACACCGCGGGAGAGACAATTTGCTTTGTCCTGGTTCACTTCCCGGAGCCGATAAGCAGGCCTACACCTGTTTGTCAACCTGTTTTTTCCTCGTGTTTGTTGTTTTTGTTTGACCACCCTGAATTGTTGCGCAGGTTCTCCAAGATAGCGCCGCCCATGGCTGCTGTGGTGACTACGTGTTGCGTTGTGTCGGTGTTGTTTGGTGTTTGTCTGTTTTTTGTTTTTATGTTATATGTGAAAAAATGATTTGAATGCAAAAATGTAGTATGCCAAAGCAAATTCCTATGTGTATTACACAATGGTTAATAAAGTAATCTGAATCTGAATCTGAAATGACATCACATATTGTACTTTACAATACAAACCCCCAAATCAATCCTCCAGTTCTAGGCAACACAGAAGGGGGGGGGGGGGGGGGGGACTTTTTTTCTTTTTCCACACAACTCCTCCAAGGTAGATTAATGACATATTTCAATATTGAAAATGGGTGGTCTTCCCCTTTAAGTTAAGGCATAAGAGCTGGTACTTAAGACAATAAATATACAGCCCTAGGTCTCATTGGTGGACTGTGGACAGTTCAGAAACCCGCCTACCTGTGACATCCCCGTTAGGCATCGTATTAACGGAAGAACAATGGCTTCCATGATAACATGCTAGCTTTCAATGAATAGAAAGCCTGCAGTTTCTATTAGCCTGGATTCCCCATCGATGAGGTCACGGGTAGGCGGGCTTCTGAACTGCCCACAGCCCTCCTCTGAGACACAGACCAAGTAGCCAAGATGTAACCATGTTATAACACTGATAATTATGTAAAAATAAGGCGACATGCAACCTCGTCGCGCCAATTCCTGGTCATCTGGCCAGTGATGTATATCGGACTAGTTACCCACATATGGAGACCCCTGGTAGCCATTAATGGAGATCCATGTACTGTATATAGTACATCCCTTTTGTGCCCATACATGGAGATCCCTGTCTGAACCAGCCACACAGATATGGGCCATGTCTTGGCCATCTGGCCAGTGATATACTGGATATCGATGACATCAGGGATCTTCCGTTATGGAAGGGATTCTGGGGAATACCCATATATGGACTTTTACATAGGTGATGTCACCTGTGCTGTGATGTCACAGTGATGTGTCAGTGATGTGTCAGGGGACACTGTGGTCAGGCATGACCTTCAGAGATACACGGATATGTGGACAAGATGTGCCGGTTTTCATAGTAAACATGCGACCTACGATTGCAATAAAATGATGTTATACATGATGGGAACACTGATGTTAGATATGGTGGGAACACTGTATCTGGTTGGTAATACTGTGTGTGTGTGTGTGTGTGTGTGTGTGTGTGTGTATGTGTGCCTGCGTGCGTGTGTGCGTGCGTGCGTGTGCGCGTGCACGCGTGCGTGCGTGTACGTGTGTGTGTTCTGGCCAAGGGTTGGGATCCTTTAGTATTTTAAGACATTGGCCCTCATTTATCAACGTGGTGCAGATCAAAATGTTGGCGTACGTCAGAATTTAGGCAAGTGCCGGCAATAATCATTTCAACTTGACTTTGGCGTTGGCGTAGGTTAGGATCAGATCTCATGTCAAGTTCTGAGGTGGTGCAGGATTCACCTTACTAGCCAGGGATCCAGTCCCTCAAAATGGGGGAGGACCTGTGATGTTCTGCCGCACTTTTTATTTCTGTTTTATCTATTAGTTTGGTCATTAAGGTCCACAGAATGAGAGGCCTGCTCTGCTGGAAACATCGCAAAAAAAAGTTATGGCCATTTGTATATTTACTGTCCCATTGACTCCACTAGAAATATTAAAAAAATTAAATAAATCTGCTTTAAGTAGCATGTGAGGGGTCAGACTAGGGGTTCTTCATCCTTCTGAATCCATTGCACCATTTGTTTTGCATGAAAAACTTTCCTTGGCCAACATTTTGGCCACCCAAAACTGTGAAAAGTGGAAAAAAAGTGATGACTCATCACTTTTCACAGATTTTGGGGGCTAATATTTTGCCCAAGGAAAGTTTTTCATGCAAAACAGATGCTTGCAATGGATTCAAAATGATGAAGAACCCCTAGTTTGACCCCTCACATGCTACTTAAAGCAGATTTTTAATTAATTTTTTTATATTTCTAGTGGATATTGACAGTGAATATACAAATGGCCATAACTGTTTTTCGCGATGTTTCCGGCAGAGCAGGCCTCTCATTCTGTGGACCTTAATGACCAAACTAATAGATAAAACAGAAATAAAAAGTGCGGCAGAACATCACAGGTTCAACCCTATTCCTTGAGCTTTTGGGCATGTGGATCCCCGACTATTACACCACGTATTCCATTGTAGACATGCGGAGCAGCATTGTCTAACTATCTGACTCCACTCCAAAATGTGTATTATCTAACACACTAATAAATAATCCCTGTGAAAATATATAAAAGCATACATCATGGACATGCATGCCGATTTTATTTCCAAGTTACAATGACAAGCAATTACAATCTATAGTGATATGGAAGGAATCTAACAAGCGCTTTATTTTGGCCACAGGGGACATGGCCAGCCCATACGTGGCTCATGGGGAAATGTATTGCTTTATTTTAGTGTAAGCTCTCAAACACTCATTGCGCTCGTCGGCGATATTGGGTTAAGTTAATATCCAAACGTAATTCCATTCATGACGACGTGACTGCTGGTGTGGTGTATTCATGTCGGCTTTACAAAATAAATGGTAATCCCAGTGCCCCACTGACAAAGACTGCTTTGCTTTGTGTGTGCGCTGTCTGTCTTGGAATTTCGATACACTGAATCGGACGGCCGTTTCGGTTCAATTCGCAATTTAAATCAAAATTGTTTCAGCCTTAATAAATGAGGGCCATTGTGCCGTGATACATTTTTTATGTTCATTAATTATGCCTGGTTGTCAGGTGGGTGGTGACCCAGCTGAAGTTAGCCACACCCACAGGGTTGTTGTGAGGGTAAAAAGGGGAGGGGACGATATTATGATGTCATTATACTTTATTAGAACAAATATTGGATCTGGTTCCTTGGGGGGTTCCGGATCCCAACCCTATAATTGGGGCTGAGGTGTGTTTTGATTGGTCGGTTTAATACTGTCTCTCTTACCCTCATCCCTTCAAATCTGGACAGAGCCCTGAGTGGCCGCAGCGCTCGGAGGGTCCTCAGCGACTTGATGGCTGCAAACTCTGAATAACCCAACGTGTTAGCTACCAGACTGACCAATGACACCTGGAGAGAGAGAGAGAGAGAGAGAGAGAGAGAGAGAGAGAGAGAGACCCAGAAGAGCAACGAAAGTGAAGGGGAGAAGAGAGGGAGAGAGAGAGCAAGAAAGAGCCAAGAGCATTAGCGTGTAGGCTGATCAGAGCTGACCTGCGAAAGAATGAGAGCCATCGGAATTAGAGATGGGGGGAGGGATAGAGAGAGAGAGAGAGAGAGAGAGAGAGAGAGAGAGAGAGAGAGAAAGAGAGAGAGAGAGAGAGAGAGAGAGAGAGAGAGAGAGAGAGAGAGGGGACCCAGACATTTGTATGATTGTCAGAAGTCAGACAAACACCATGCGCCGCCATCTTGTCCCAGCCTCTGCCGAACTGAACACTGTTGTAGGAAGGGAGAGTGTTTTTTGCAGGTCGGTCAGTCCGTTTAGTATCAAAAAAGCAACTGGGTTAAGGCAGCAGAAGTTTGTGATTGGCTGCGCGGGACGGAGATACAGCTAAACCTAACCTTAACCGTAACCCTAACCTCAGTTAAACTAACGCTGGTGAATGCTAACCTGGTGAATGCTAACCTGCCGACACTGGTGAATGTTAACCTGGTGAAATGCTAACTGCCGACGCTGGTGAATGCTAACCTGGTGAAATGCTAACCTGCCGACGCTGGTGAATGCTAACCTGGTGAATGTTAACCTGGTCGGGCCAACGGTGCTTAACCCAGTTGCCTTTTTGATGCACTCGGACTTAAACATCTGCAAAAAATCAAACCTCGGTTCGAAGTGGAGCGGTGAATCTGTGAATCTGTGTGTGTGTGTGTGTGTGTGTGTGTGTGTGTGTTTGTGCCTGCACAACAGCGCCCCTCCTTTAACTTGTGTGGCCACTCAAGGTATTGCCAGGCTACAGACATACCCAGCCAGCCAGCCAGCCAGCCAGCCAGCCAGCCAGCCACATAGCCAGCCAGCCACAGACATACCTGTCTATTGGGAGCGCTTTCACCGCTCCAAAAATACTCTCCCATTGTAGGAACATGGAGACTCGTCCTGTTGGTTTAACAGCTGAAATAAACAATAAAACACGTCACACACCCTGTGGAACAACATTTTATTCAAATTAAAAAACACGTTCAGAGCCGTTACAAACGTTGAATTGTTTTGTGGTTGTTGCAGCTGTGGAGGAGAGGAAATGATTAGTGTAGGTGTGGTCCTCCTCCTGTGGACAAGAGGGGCTGATGTTACCGTTATCTCTAGTGTGAAATGAAAATGGACCTTTTTTTTCCACAGCAGCCATTTTGACACAAAATAGCAACGCTTAACTACCAATATTTACAAGCCAATTTACAGAAAAAACAAGCTCAAAGTCACTTATAATACGCAGTCATGGCAACACTGGCGAGAGTCCGTCTTCTACGTCCTAGACCACGCCTGTCTGAGCAAAACACCTCTATTTACCCCAATGTATGGTGGCTGAGTGGAAAAGCCCTGTTAAACTACATGTAAATAAACATTAATACATAATTAATATCACCTACTATTTCACTTCAAAATGGCTGTGATGAATAAAGGTCCATTGCAGCTATTTAGACACTTGGTTCCACCATGATTCATGCTCAGATAGGAGATTTGTCATTTAGCACTGCTGTAGCTAGGCTAATTCCCACCAGGGGGGGGGGCTCTAAACAAGTCACATCTTTGCTGTGAGGCAGAAATCTTATATATCCATATTCCATCTATCAAACAAAGATCAGCTATTTTGAACATACAAGTGAAAGTGGTCTGATCAACGTGTGTCTGCTCAATGAAAAGTATTAACAAGAAGGAGACAAAACAATAAATACATTGGATCCATTGGAACGGGTTATTTCCATTTCCTAAAGCGTAACAGTTTTGGACATTTGGTTTCCACCTGACAACAGGGAAATGCTGTCCCTTGTTTGATAATGCACATCGTCTGATTGGACAAGGATAAACGTCTGGGTTTTGTACGGTTGTGTGACTCCCATGAGACATAAAATCATTGGAGAGAGAGAGAGAGAGAGAGAGACACAGACAGACAGACAGACAGACAGACAGACAGACAGACAGACAGACAGACAGACAGACAGACAGACAGACCCCTGACCCCTGAAGCCAGCCATCCAGCCAAGCAGGAATAGAACCATCAACCACACCGCAGCAGAAACACTGGAGCTAACGCCACTACAGGGTTCAAGCTGTGGAGCAACACTCTAGAGAGCTCCAGACTCAGAGGTGGGACAAAGTCACTGTTTTTGCAAGAGTGCAAGAGTAATAGGCCCTATCATAGCACAGTCTGGGTCGATAAGCTATCACCGCGGTGTAGTCTTTTGAAGTCGGAAAACTACAACATTACATCATTCGCCACAGTGAAGGGCTATCACCACGAACCGCGACGTCTCTCCTCTGTTTTTACCTTCAGACATCTCCCCATCACCCCGTTCACTGATTGGTCGACTTTGACCAATCAGTGTGCCCCCTGGTTTCAGAGGCACAGAGGCACGGTGATAGGACTTCACCGCAAGACTATGATGGCCTCCACTTGTTTTCACATGTTTAGGTGATAGCTTATCACCTAAAAGTTGAGGTGATAGCTCTTCACCTCGGACTATGTTAAAGCCTTAAGTCTCAAGTCTTTGCTCTCGACTCCCGAGCCAAGTCAAGAACAGTATGTCATATAGCCAGAAACTATTCCACAATCTCCGAATGCTATTATGGTCTGGAACTACACCTCCCGAAAACCGAGGCAGGAAGATGTCACCTGTTCGTCATTTCCGTATACTGAAATATATTAAAAAAATATCTTTACATTTTACTTTTTTAAATTTCCATTTCTGTTAAGTAGCCAGCTACTGTATATATGCTTTGATGATTTTGATTGATCATTTTCCGAGCTTCCGTTGCCCAGACTTGCATGACGGAAGCGTTTGAAAATTGTGGGAGGCAGTAGTCTGGCTTGCAAGAAGCGAGAATGTTTTTCTTATGGGAGCTGAGCAGAGGCCACGCCCAACACGGAAGTGCTTCTCTTGCCGTTTTGGCCAAGTATGGTTATTGACAAAACCATGACGGCAGCGACGCTCCGTGCGAGTTGCGTACCGATAGACACAATAGTAAATAATGTTTAGTCGAGAGTGTTTGTCTACTGACCAATCAAGCTCCTCCCCCTCCTCTCATTAGCTCCCGTAGGAATAACACACTTGCGAGACTGGGCAATTCCCAAGTCCTAAACGTTATGTGTCTTGTGCCCAAGAAGTCCTAAGCTTGTTGGGAGTTAACAAGTGACTCGAAAAATGTCAAGTCAATTGGCGTCGAGTCCAAGTATTATAGATCATCTAAGTCTATAGTCATTGTCCACACCTCTGCAGTCTATATAGTTCTCCTTAGGGTTCTGGGGAGTTCTGGTCGGTCCAAACTGTCCCAGGGGGCTTCCTTTGGGATCTTACCCTCATCCCAGCGAAGCGGGACACAGCACGGAGGGGCCTCAAAGCCCGAAAGGTTCTCAGCACTCTCATGGTGGCGATCTGGTCAACGCTGATGGCATGAGCCAGCATGCCCAGGAGAGAAATCTATACAGGACACCCCCAAGGTCAGGGCGTTCAAACATTCAATGAAATCTACAGTGGTTCCCTAACTGGGGGCCGGGACCCCCAGGGGGATCCCCCAAATTATTTTTGGGGGTCTCCAGATGATTAATGTGGAACATTGTTTTCTCGTTCAACAGTAAACAAACCAACAAACAGTATATGTCAGTGATGTGTTCTACCTGATACTGGGGTCTACGGTGTATGCTGTGAAGAAACGAATTGGAAAAAGCGTATGCCTTTGCGAACCTTTCAAAGTAGCGTATCTGATAGGCATAATGCACCGCGGATCGTAGATTATAGTCTGCCCTCAAAAGAATTCTCGAACACACCTGTATACACCAACGCGTATACAGGGTATCTGCACATTTTTAAAGTGACAATTTAAAGACCTTTAAGACCTTTTTAATACCAAATTGGCCAAATTGGCAGATGTTACGTAAGAAACATTGTGAACATTCTACAAAATAGCCAATCTACACGCTCACAACGCCTCGCGGAGTGAGCTTAGTTCGGCTATTTTAGTTCGGCTATTTTCTGAATGTTTATTTGTGGAACCGATGTTATGCTTACAAGTGCTTGACGAACTGGGGGGTTCCCAGTTCAAATATGATTATTTTGGGTGTCCGCAGGCTCAAAAGTTTGGGAACCATCGATCTACAGAACACGTGGCCAGGGAGTTCAAACATTCAATGACCATATTACACGTATAGCTTCTAATGTGGATTGTTGGATAAAATAAATATCTTGTTAGAACAATGGTATTTACCACCAAGGCTTTTATAAGAAACAATAAAGGATCTTGCCCACTGAACAGAGAAATTTTAAATCCGTACATTGTTACGCGCACCCACCTGGCACACGGACTCCGATGCATATTATTCTACCAGTAAGACTCCCTAATCGGGAGATAAGCGACCGTAGGTCGCTTATCTCATTACACCAAAAATGTGTTTTTCCAAAATAGTCCTGATGGTGGCGCTAGATGGGACAGATACGTTTTGATTACATGACTGTAGAGATACTGTGCGATTTGCGTGATTTTAGGGCAAAATCTGTAGGTGTCCAAAAATGTGTTTAAAAAAATCGGCCTGAAGGTGGCGCTAAATGGGACAGGTCCATGTTGATGAGATGAGTGTAGACATACTGTGTACCGATTTGTGTGATTTTAGGGCAAAATCTGTAGGAGCAGTGTCCAAAAATGTGTTTGAAGAAATCGGCCTGATGGTGGCGCTATATGGGACAGGTCCATGTTGATGACATGAGTGTAGACATACTGTGTACCGATTTGTGTGATTTTAGGGCAAAATCTGTAGGAGCAGTGTCGAAAAATGTGTTTTAAAAAATCGGCCTGAATGTGGCGCTAAATGGGACAGATCCATGTTGATGAGATGAGTGTAGACATACTGTGTAGTGATTTGCGTGATTTTAGGGCAAAGATTGTAGGAGCAGTGTCCAAAAATGTTTTTTAAAAAATCGGCCTGAAGGTGGCGCTATATGGGACAGATCCAAGTTGATGACATGAGTGTAGACATAGTGTGTACCGATTTGCGTGATTTTAGGGCAAAAATTGTAGGAGCAGTGTCCAAAAATGTGTTTTGCAAGAATCGGCCTCATGGTGGCGCTAGAAGAGGGCCATGTGAGAAATGAGGGGTGGGGTCTCCGCGCCGCCGAGGCGGCCGAATAGGTACCGGCCCCGGCTCTCCCGGTCGCTCCTAGCCCGAGTTAAGGCATTTTATGTGAGCTGCAGTGGAGGGGGTCCTCCACTGGGGGCGCCACCACTTTTGCATCCGTTCTGGAGCACCAGGAGTCGGTGGTCCCCGGGAATTCCCCGTGAGCAGCCCCGTTGGGGTGGTCATTTGGTCATTTTTGCACATTTGGTCATTTTTTACACCTGGGGGTCCCCCAGGGACTTGGGGGTCCCTGGAGCTCTGGGGGTCCTTGGAGGTTGTAGTTTGGCAGGCAAGGAGTGTGTGTGCAAAATCTGGCATGGATCGGGGCAACGGTTGCGGAGATATGAGCAGAGCAAAAGTGTGACGTGTGACGTGTGACGTGTGACGAGTGACGTGACGGACAGACGGAGGGAGGGACAGACGGACGGCCGGTGGAGGTTTGGATAGTATAGGAGTGCAAGTAACTGCGACCTACGGTCGCAATTAGTTGCAGAGAATTTCGCAAACGAAAAACAGTCATCAAGCAGTGAGACTGATAGTGTGGTCCTCTCACTTGTTGAACACAAAAATTTAAATTGCATCCAGATGAGTTAACGGTGGGATGTGATCTGTTTGATTGCGACCGTCAGGTCGCAGTTTAGTATCAAAACCTCCACCGGCCGTCCGTCCGTCCGTCGGTCACACGTCACACGTCACACCTTTGCCCTGCTCATATCTCCGCATCAGTATGACATCACACTGCTTGGTGTGTGCCGTCAGGGTCATTTGTGTACGGTGTGATGTCATACTGATGTCAGCATTGTGATGTCATACTGATGTCAGCAGCTATGTCTCTATATATGGAGTTATATGTTGTTCGTGTCCAAATATGGGGCTTGTGAGGTCAGACTTAGTGAGATTCGTCGGTTATCTCCATATATGGAGGGAGAACCAGCTTATGAGCCGATGAGTTGTGTCAGAGTCGAGATCCTGCTTGCATCTAATCTGTCGGTAGATAATGCCGGTCTTATATAAGGGTCATTTGTGTACGGTGTGATGTCATACTGATGTCAGCAGTGTGATGTCATACTGATGTCAGCAGCTATGTCTCTATATATGGAGTTATATGTTGTTCGTGTCCAAATATGGGGCTTGTGAGGTCAGACTTAGTGAGATTCGTCGGTTATCTCCATATATGGAGTGATGTGTTGGTTATCTCCATATCTGGAGATTCAACCTTCAACGATTTTGACATCTTGTTACTAATCTGTCGGTAGATAATGCCGGTCTTATATAAGGGTCATTTGTGTACGATGTGATGTCATACTGATGTCAGCAGTGTGACAGGAGATAAGCGACCAACGGTCGCTTATCTCCCGATTAGGGAGTCTTACTGGTGTGTGGACGCTAGTATTCAGGCGGTACTGCTCTATTTGATGTGTGGTTGCTGATATTCATGCGGTACTACTCTATTTGATGTGTGGTTGCTAGAATTCAGACGGTAGTTGCTCTATTTGATGTGTGGGGAAAAATGTATGATGGACGAAAGGCAGATTTTATTTTTCTTCACACACAAATTGTAAGCGAACAAATTTCGAGCAAAAGATACGCCCCAGTGTGCAAGCTCCTTAAAGGTCTCCTACTTTAAAGGTTCACTTCACCCAATAAATGACTTCTTCTCTATCAATTATATTACTCACCCCATGAATGAACAAAGAACCAATAATTAATCAGAAAGAAAGAAAGAAAGAAAGAAAGAAAGAAAGAAAGAAAGAAAGAAAGAAACATCAAATATGTGTTGGACATTAACTATGCAGGATTCTTCAGCTGACTGCAATGATCCAACCAAACAGTCAACCAATTAAGCAAAATCTTTGCATTGGCCCGTTGGCCCGACAATTTAAATTGTCAAATATAACGTGAGAAAGAGTCAAACGTTGTAAAATAGCCGATCTAGTTTAGCTATTTTCACAATATGTAGCACAATACCGAGTAATGTATTGCCTACAATTCCAAGTGCTTGTCAGGGTGGGGGTCTCCAGTTCAAATAATGATTATTTCTTGGCGGGGTCACGGTCTGAGAAGATTGGGAACCCTTGCACATGACTTACATCTAGGGATGGGACGATACACAATATTATCGTTTATCGTGATAAAAAAAACACTCACGATAATCGTATCGTAGAGATTTAATTTATCGTGATATTGTCCTTCCGTCATGCACTGGGATCAATTCACCTTTTATTTGCTGAGCCATATCCGGTACCATTTAAACCCTCTAGAATTGGTAAATGGTACTTATAATATATGGATTTTTCACTCTCTATCAAGTCTTTGCCAAAAAATTGCCGATCTACAAGCTCACAACGCTTGTAGATCTGCAATTTTTTGGCAAATGTTCCGCCCCAGGATAATATAGATTTTGATTATCGCGATATATCGTAAATCGGGATTTCTTTTGTCACAATAACCGTGATATGACATTTTTCATCGCCCCATCCCTACTTACATCAACGATGAGGAAGTCCAGCCAGCACCAGTAGTTGGTGAAGTACTTCTTGAATCCGTAGGCGACCCACTTCAGGATCATCTCCAGGATGAAGACGTATGTGAAGATCTTATCCGCAAACTCCAGGATCACCTTCACCACACGCCCTCCCTGCTCGATGTAGATGTCCTCGAACGCCTGGGGGGGGGGGGGGGGGGGGGGGGGGGGGAGGAGGAGACACACAGACAGACAGACAGAGAGAGAGAGTGTTTTTTTGTTTGTTGTCGCAGTTACTTGCACTCCTATACTATCCAAACCTCCGCCGTCCCTCCGTCTGTCCCTCCGTCTGTCCGTCACGTCACTCGTCACACGTCACACTTTTGCTCTGCTCATATCTCCGCAAACCGTTGCCCGATCCATGCCAGATTTTGCACACACACTCCTTGCCTGCCAAACTACAACATCCAAGGACCCCCAGAGCTCCAGGGACCCCCAAGTACCTGGGGGACCCCCAGGTGTAAAAAATGACCAAATGTGCAAAAATGACCAAATGACCACCCCAACGGGGCTGCTCACGGGGAATTCCTGGGGGACCACCGACTCCTGGTGCTCCAGAACGGATGCAAAAGTGGTGGCGCCCCCCAGTGGAGGGACCCCCTCCCACTGCAGCTCACATAAAATGCCTTAACTCGGGTTAGGAGCGACCGGGAGAGCCGGGGCCGGTACCTATTCGGCCGCCTCGGCGGCGCGGAGACCCCACCCCTCATTTCTCACATGGCCCTCTTCTAGCGCCATTATGAGGCCGATTCTTGCAAAACACATTTTTGGACCCTGCTCCTACAATTTTTGCCCTAAAATCACGCAAATCGGTACACAGTATGTCTACACTCATGTCATCAACTTGGATCTGTCCCATATAGCGCCACCTTCAAGCCGATTTTTTAAAACACATTTTTGGACACTGCTCCTACAATCTTTGCCCTAAAATCACGCAAATCACTACACAGTATGTCTACACTCATCTCATCAACATGGATCTGTCCCATTTAGCGCCACCTTCAGGCCGATTTTTTAAAACACATTTTTCGACACTGCTCCTACAGATTTCTCCCTAAAATCACACAAATCGGTACACAGTATGTCTACACTCATGTCATCAATATTGACCTGTCCCATATAGCGCCACCATCAGGCCGATTTTTTCAAAGACATTTTTGGACACTGCTCCTACAGATTTTGCCCTAAAATCACACAAATCGGTACACAGTATGTCTACACTCATCTCATCAACATGGACCTGTCCCCATTTAGCACCAACTTCAGGCCGATTTTAACACATTTTTGGGACACCTACAGATTTTGCCCTAAAATCACGCAAATCGCACAGTATCTCTACAGTCATGTAATCAAAACGCGCCGCCATCAGGACTATTTTGGAAAAACACATTTTTGGTGTAATTGTGGAGATAAGCGACCTACGGTCGCTTATCTCCCGATTAGGGAGTCTTACTGGTTGTTGCTATTGCTCTGTTCGCACGTTACTATGACAAGCTCCACGCGCTGTCCCTCCATCTGTCCGTCACGTCACACTTTTGGCCCCACTCTTATCTACGGCACCGTTGCCCCTATCCATGCCAAACGTTGCACACACACACATACACACTCCCTGGCTGGCAAACCACCACCTCCCGCCCTGATTTCTCACATGGCCCTCTTCTAGCGCCACCATTAGGCCGATTTTTACAAAACGCATTTTTGGACACTCCTACAGATTTTGCCCCAAAATCACGCAAAGCGGTGCACAGTACTCTCTAAAGTCATGTCATCCAACATGGATCTGTCCCCATTTCCCATATTCCCTCCTGATTTGATTGCCAACTAAAGTTTGGGTATGCGACTTGACGGTCGCTTATCTCGCGATTAGGGAGTCTTACTGGTTGCTATTGCTCTGTTCTACCAGTAGGCCTAGATCTGAATTTCCCCATGGGGATCAATGAATCTCTAAGCTAAATGTTGCTTTGAAAATAGCAACACAGGACACACAGCATTTGTTTTCTGTTATATTTGCATAATAAAATGTAAAGGTCAAATAGTCTACTTTGTTTTCATTATCCATTAAATAGGCCTATCAATCTAGGAGCAGCAATAAGGTTTATTGTGACGCCAGGTCGCAAGTTACCATGAAAAACCTCCACCGGCTGTCTGTCAGTCAGTCACTCTGTCTGTCCGTCACGTCACACTTTTGGCCCTACTCTTATCTCCGGCACCGTTGCCTCTATCCATGCCAAACTTTGCATTTCTCACATGCCCCTGTTCTTGCGCCACCATGAGGCTGCGTGTATACATGCGACCTGACGGTTGCTTATCACCCGATTAGGGAGTCTTACTGGTTTTGTTATTGAAAACGACAGCGGACAGTTGTGTTATTTTTCGATTTAATGTGCAATGTGAATAATTCGTTGTTGTTTTTATCCCTTTCACTCATTCTCTGTCAAAGACGTCATTGGACAACTTTTTTTTTCTTCATATAGCAAAAAGAGCTCCACCTAGTTTAAAACCAGTAAAACTCCCTAATCAGGAGACAAGCGACCATCACGTCGTCGGCGACGTCACATACACAAACTTTAGAAGGCAATCATAGCCAATCAGGAGGGAATATAGGAAATGTAACAGATCCATGTTGATGACATGACTTTAGAGATACTGTGTACCGCTTTGTGTGATTTTAGGCAAAACATTTATTTTGCTAAAATCGGCCTGATGGTGGCGCTAGAAGAGGGCCATGTGAGAAATGAGGGTGGAGGTCGTGGTTTGGCAGCCAAGGAATATGTGTACAAAGTTTGGCATGGATAGGGGCAATGGTGCCGGAGATAAGAGTAGGGCAAAAGTGTGACGTGACGTGACGTGACGTGACGTGACGTGAAGTGACAGACAGACTGACGGACTGAGGACGGACTGACTGGCGAACAGCCGGTGGAGCTTTTCCTAGTAACTTGACGGTCGCAACTATTGCAGTTGCACACGGCCAGATTTCCAAGGAATCACATAACCGCAGATTTCCTCCCCCATCTCCTTCTTTTACTTTCGCTTTGGGAAACGCCCCTGACATGGGTGTGTGTGTGCGTGCGTGTGCGTGTGCATGACTCACCAGTGCTCCGGAGCTCAGCAGAATCATGAAGATGATGAAGGTCTCAAACCAGCTGTGCTCGACGATCTGGTAGCAGGTCTTCCTCAGTCTCCACCACGCCTGGCCACGCCCCGATGTCACGTCCACGTCACAGCACGGGCACTTACGCATGCACACTGACACACGCACGCACGCACGCACGCACGCACGCACGCACACACACACACACACACACACACCACACACACACACACACACACACACCACACACACACACACACACACACACACACACACACACAAACACAGGAGGGACACACATTTAAAACACAGCGTGGAGACAGTGTGCGTGACTGTTATAGTTCCCTTTTCCAGGAGGTGGCAGCATTTCCTGTTTCCTGGTCCGGGTTACATTTCTCATTGCGGGAGAGTGTTTTTTTTCAGGTCTTTCAGTCCGAGTGTATCAAAAAAGCAACTGGGTTAAGGCAGCGGAAGCTTGTGATTGGCTGCGCGGAGGTGACGAAAGTCTGGGGGACGGAGATACACCTAAACCTAACTGTGAAATTGTCTTTACCTGACCTACACTATGGGACCACTGGCAACACAGTTCAGTTATGTACCCTACACCGGTATGCTGATTAGGGCATAAGGACCAGACCATTTAGCATTTGAAGCATTTTATTGTAGGATTGCAGATGAGGGGTGAAGATGAGGATGATGATGATTTTTACTGCATGAAAATCAGAACAACAACAATCAATAACTCAAATAAACAAACAAAGGCCTAAATACCTATATAAAGAAGCTTAACAACAATACATCAAGGGGACACAATATCTAATGAACTGAACACAACAACTTACTTTAATGCATCATGTCATACACCATAGATAGATAGATAGATAGATACCTTTATTATCCCAAGGGGGAAATTCAGTTGTCCAAGTAGTAGCACAGCAGTATACAGTTATTTACAAAGTTACAGAGACGTAAGAAAAAATAGATAAGAGGGAAAGAAACAAGAGAACAAAAAAAAAGAGCAGTACAGTACCAATAAAGAGAAGGTGCATCAATAGAGGGGGCGAATAATATATAAGTATATATACATAAAGTGTCTTGCAAAAAAGACCATAGCAGTCAATGCTAGTTAGTGCAAACAAGTATCTCACTGTCATTGTTAAACAAAGCAAAAATACTCAGAAACTACCAACACAAACTAATAGTGCAAAGTCAAAAAAAAATCAGTGCGAAAAAAGAAGAAACTAGGAAAGCGTGTCACCGTACAAGACGCACATGAGCACTCTTCCTGGACGGTCCTTTTGGGTCAAAGTCAATACAGCAATAGTTCCTTAGAGGTCAATGTCAATACAGCAAAGGTTCCGTCAGTCTAAGTTAGGAAGGAGACCTTTTCAAGCGTCCGTTATGTGTCTCGTTGTACAGCTTAAGGCAGCCGGTACAAAAGATTATCCTAATCTCTCACATCTCCGTCTGGGTAGGTAAAGCGGTCGTTTCCTCTCTTACTCCAGTAACTGGTGATCTCTAGATGGAGGGGGTGGGAGGAGTTCTCCAAGATAGGAATCCAGCTTCCTCGCTGTGCGCACACTGGTTACTTTCCTCCACCCCCTGCAGAGAGGACCCGACGACAGAGCCTGCTTTCTTCACCAGTCTGTTTAGGTTAAACGTGTCACCTGCTCTGTTGTTGCCACCCCAACATGTTATACCAAAAAAGAGGACACTTGCCATGACAGACTGATAGAACATCTGTAGCAATCCTATTGCACACCCCAAACGATCTCAGTCTTCTCAGGAGGAACAGCCTGCTTTTCCCCTTGCTGTGAATCGCCTGTGCATTGTCCGACCAGTCCAGTGAACTATTCAGGTGTACTCCGAGGAATTTGTAGTTATCACAAGCTCAACCACCTCACCGTTAATGGTGCTTGGCACCGGGGGGACTCTCTTGGAGGTGCGGAAGTCCACCACCATCTCCTTGGTCTTGCTTGCGTGAGCCTGAGATGGTTAGCCTCGCTCCATTGTACAAAGTCCCTAACCACACATCGTGCTCAGCCGTGTTGTCAACCGAGATCTTGCTGACCACCACGGTATCATCTGAGAACTTCTGCAGATGACAGGTCTTGGAATTGAAGAGGAAGTCCGATGTATAGAGAGTGAACAGGAAGGGTGAGAGCACAGTTCCTTGCGGGGCCCCCGTGTTGCTCACCAGCACATCAGACCCGACAGCTCTGCAGTCTCACAGACTGTGGCCTTTCTGAAAGGTAGTCTGTGATCCATGCCACAAAGCCCTTGTCCACTCCCATCAGCGTAAGCTTCTCCGCAAGCAGAGACGGTTGGATAGTGTTGAAAGCACTGGAGAAGTCAAAAAACATAATTCTGACTGTGCTGCCCAGATCTTCCAGATGGGTGAGAGCCTTATGGAGCATGAGGTGATGCGTCGTCAACCCCAATATCAGCCTGGTAGGCAAACTGAAGGGGGTCCAGGTGATCACTGACCGCCGGTCTCAGGAGGTTCAGAACCAGCCGTTCAAAGACCTTCATGACCTGTGATGTCAGGGCGACTGGTCTGTAATCATTGAGGACCGAGGGGCGGGTCTTCTTAGGCACGCGGACAATGCAGGAGGTCTTCCACAGCTGTGGTACCTTCCCCGTCTTCAGGGAGAGGGTTGAAAAGATGCGTAAGGGGGACAGCGAGCTGCTCCGCGCAAGCCTTAAGCACCTTAGAGCTGATGTTGTCAGGTCCCGCCGCTTTCCTGGTGTGACTTTTCCGAGTTGACGCCTCACTTGCTCGTTGGTGAGAATCAGGGTGGGTGGGGGGGGGGGGGGAAGGGGGAGATGGTGCAGGGGAAGAAAGAGGGCGGCAACCGAGGTCACCGTTTGGCCCAGCCGCTGTTTGTTGAACATGAACAGGAGCTCCGTCAAACCGATTGAAAAACGGTTCATCTCGTTTGCCAGCTCCTCCGTGCCTGGCACAGTAGAGTTGGCAGAGCCATACCCTGTGATCTTCCTGAAACCACCCCACACTTGTCTCGTATTGTTCTCCCTCAGAGAGTTCTCCAGCTTAGCTTTGTAGCTCCCTTTTGCCTGAGCCTTGACTGTTTTAAGCTCCTCCACCACCACCCTCAAGCCCTCCCAGTCCCCTGCATGAAACAGATCTCTTTTCCTCTTAAGGAGGTGAATGATTTCTTTTGTCATCCACGGCTTGTTGTTAGAGAAGCAGCGAACCTTCTTGGTAGGAACACACACCTTCTCGCAGAATAGGATATAGTCAGTGATAACCTGACATAGGCTATCTACATCATCCCCATGTTCACTGAAAAAGATTCCAGTCTGTCATTTCAAAATCAAATCTGAGTCTCTCCTCCACCTCCCCAGCCCAACACTGTAACCTCCCTGATGAATGGAAGCACTCTCTTCACAACAGGAAGGTACGAGGGATCCAGTTTCACCATGAAGTGATCAGAGCCACACACAGGGGGTAGGGAGACGCAACTGTATGCGTTTCTAACATTAGCATACAGGAGATCAAGAGTGTTCTCACCTCTTGTTTTGCAAGTGACAAACTGGGAGAAATCAGACAGGCCCCTAGTAACATTCACCTGGTTAAGCAGAATAAGGGAGCTAGGGTAGTGCGTTTGAAAACTGGCCACAGTTGAAAAAATAGTGTCCCGAGCTACCGCTGCATTGCCACAAGGTGGACAGTACACGGTCAGCAGGACAACGCACGAGAATTCCCGTGGTAGATAAATTGGTCTCAAAACGACCCCCAGTAGTTCGATGTCTGGGTTACAAATCACTTTTTTCACTGTGGCGTGTTCTTCCCTGCACCAAGACTTGCTAAAATAAACAAGTAAACCTCCTGCTCTTTTCATTTTGCCATTATTTTTCACTATCTCTCGATCTGCTCTTATCATACAAAAACCATCTACAGAGATAGAATTATCTGGACATGAACTGTTCAGCCATGATTCTGTAAGACAGATAATGTTGGCATCTTTGTATTCACTCTGAGATAACATGAGAGTTACTAGTTCGTCCGCTTTATCACTATCCTGAACTGATCTAACATTCCCTAAGACAATGGAAGGGAGACAGTGCTGTGCAGAAGAGGGGGGGAGGGGAGGGGAGCTAGAGGGGTTTTTGATCCTCCACAGGGCTCGCTTTTTGCCTTTGTGAGTTCCACTGCTCTTCCTCCTAGTAGTCTTCCTCCTACCTCCAGTCCTCAGGTAGGGAATAATGTCAATACTGGGCAAAGAGTATTGATCCTTGAGTGAGAGTAATTTCTCTCGACTGTACTGT
>NC_137828.1:14062764-14120264 GCF_963921795.1 Nannobrachium achirus
GGCACACAACTTCCATGGCATACTTGGCTTTTCTTCCGAGGCATTAGGATTTCTCTTTCTTTGCACTCTCGCTGTTCCCTTGAGGACATGCGTGCACGAGTCAAACTCTTCACGTTGTTGTCCCAATTTGGGACGGCAGTATGTCCATGTCATCGGGTGCGCCCGGTGCGGTGCGCAAAAATAACGGATTTAAAAGCTTCCAACACTGTCCGATGCACGGCTGTTATGTTTCAGGGCTAAATGAATCCTGTGATTAAAAAGAACTGATCTGCAAGCTATAGCATCCCGTTACATTATGTTCTTTTTCAGCATGCGCCACCGCATATATAAAGTTATGGCTCACACGCATGTATGCTTGATTGATTCAACATTTGGGATTATACATTATTTTATTGTTTATTAATTTAGCTTCACATTTCCAACCTGATAAGGATAGGAAATATCATTATGGACCCATTGCTTCACTTGCTTGTAAAGAAAGAAAGAGAGAGAGAGACAGAGAGTGATTATTTGATGTGGAAACGGTGACGCTTTAATTGTTTTTATTTGGCCACACGTTCTTGCGCTATTTATTGTTAAATGAATTAAGAAGAAGGCTTTATTTTAGGCTTTTTTTGAGAGAGAGAGAGAGAGAGAGAGAGAGAGAGAGAGAGATTCCTCCGTCCATCCATCGCTAAAATACTGCCTGAAATGCGTGAGTTTCGCTTCTTTAAAAAAAAAGATCTAGCTAGCCCATATAGGAAGCAGCTGTGATTAATAACACAACAATTAATTAGAATAGGCAGTGAAGTAGCCTAATTTTCCATAGGAATAGCCTATTCTGTCAATAGATCAACAGCCGCCTGTATGACCACATGTCATGTGTTTACATATTTGGTTCTTTTAACAAAAGTCCCGTGTGAACGCTAACCGGACCAAATTCAAAATGCAACAAAGTAAACATTTGGTCCCTGATCCGGACCTTTTAAGCGGACTTTGGGTGAGAACGTGCCCTTAATGTGTTAAGCCGCAGGGGGTCCGGGGGGGTAATCTGCCTAAAATGTATGGCACAAAATGACAATGATTGTGCCTAGTGTTCACCCACCAAATGTCAGCTAACCCCTGGAAATGCACAAATGATATGTATTTGGTCCACGGAGCGGCTCCATGGCCTGCCCATCCCAAAATATTTTGTTCCAGGGACCCCCAGAAGTAAATATTTGAGTTAACAAGACTGACCTATGACTGTCTTGATCCAAGGCTAAACAAGCGAAGCTTAAACCAGCGCCCTCCAAGTTACACCACTTTTTATGTCAAGGACCCCTAAATTGACACTTATTAGCCAATGGACCACCATGAATCACTGCTGAATCACCATGCCCACGTTAGTTTAAAAAAAAAAAAAATCTCATGAGGCCCCCAGCCTGTGTGGGGCCCCAGGCGGCTGCCTATTTTGCCTGTATGGGCTGCACGGCCCTGAAACTAAGACTAGCCTACCTCCTTTATTTATTATGCACCCAAATACCCTTCATGAATTATTTTATTTCATGATGGCCCTACACTGTATCTTTTTTGCAATTATTCTTGAGTTAAATTGTCCCATTAGAAATCTAATCCACATGACTGGCATAGCAGAAATAATAGAACAGAGAGAGGGGAAGAGAAGGGGAGACTTGTGGATATAATTATGCTCAGCTGCAGTTATTTTGTTACTAGTGACAAGAGGAAAACCTAAACATGCATTGCGTTCTACCTTTTCTTTGCTGACATCATTCCCGAAAATTGTGGGGCCCCCCTGAGAGGAGGGGGGTGGGGGCCCTTTTGCAAATGATGACGGAGTTATATCTGTTCAATGTTATATGAGTCATACATAAAGGTTTCCTATGTAAATAAGCTGAAAAGCTTACTAGGATCTCCTTTTAGTTGACCTTGTACCAGTGAACTGTACTGTCATGAAACTGTACCTTTTCCTATGCAAACTTCTAATAAAGTCTTCAATCAATCAATGTCTCTGGAAGAAGTTGCACATGAACTCTGCTGGCGGACTGAGGCACTCCAACACGACCACTAGCTAAATGCTGGGTGCAGTAAATGTATTTATCTGCATACAGCCCAATGAGCCCATAATATTAACAGCTACATGTTTGCTCCAAACATTCTGATGTATATTTCAGCCAAAGTGCCAGTGGTACAACATTAGTACAACAACAACAACAACAACAACAACAACAACAACAACAACAACAACAACAACAAAGAGAGAGAGAGAGAGGGTGGATTACCTTTCTGTGCTCTTCTTTTTTGGGAAACAAAACATATATTCCTTTCTTGGTAAGGGAAAGCTAAAGGAGTGCTCATTAACTACATTCCACACAGCTGTGTGGAGACTGGGCCAGCAGGCGGGGGAGGGGGAGAGAGAATTAGACTGGAGCAGTAGGGAGCATTTGGGTGTGTGCTGTGTGGGGGCCCCCTCTGCTGGAGGCCCCCCTGCATTGCGGGGGTTGCGTGCCCCTCCCCTACGCCACTGCACACAGTGCTGCAAACTGTGCAAAGTGCATGATGATACTCGTCAATTCTGCGCTTCTTTATTAACTAATTTACTTTGCTCCATTGTTGGCTAAATGACGTTTCGTTTCGGCGTCTTTTGGGCAAATCTGAGCTGCAGTTCATCTAACTACTCTCGCCGTGGTTTCAAATAGGGAAATTAAGCGGCGCCTTTCTAATACGGCGACGTGAGGCGGGACTACGGCTGCTATGACGTAATCGCCGTTGCGGTCCAAACCGTTAAGCTCACAGCCGGCGGCGACGGAACCAACCATACACAACGCCACCGCCTGGCGGTGGTAAAACACCCCTTCCACTGACAGCTGTGGTTCTCATGGTGACGTGTCTGTCTATGCCACACGTGTCGAACATAAATACGGACAGAAACAAAGACAACACTCCATCGCGCATCAGCCTACTTAACGAGCCGGTGAAAAAGATGCCTGCTGATCGCATATATACAGTGTGTGTGCGTGTGCGCTATGATGATGCCTGTGTCAGTGGCACACACAGCTCTGGTCCAGAGCGTCAGCTCCCTATGACAGGCGGCGGGCTCTAAGACTAGACCAGGATTTCTGTACCCCTACGAGGGCTCAACTTCAATAAAAATAAACTAAACTACTTCACTACTCACCGAACCAACGGTAGTTTTGCGTTGTTGAAAGTCTATTCTCCGCGGTGGGCAACCTCTCAGCACCCCACCCACTCTGTAAAATACATTATTTTTGGCATGAAATAAAACGCATCCAACTCAACCGCCGCTTATTCCCGGGTTGTGTCTGCGGTGGTTCGAGGTGGGTGAGTTTTATTTAATGACAAAAATAATATATTTTACAGAGTGGGTTTGGTGCTGAGAGGTTGCCCACCGCGGAGAATAGACGTTCAACAACGAAAAGCGACCTTTGGATGGGTGAGTAGCGAAGTAGTTTAGTTTATTGTGACTGAAGTTAATGCCTCGTAGGGGCTGAGAAATCCTGTTCTAGTCTTTGAGTCAGCCGACTGAGCTAGATGGGGACAGCTCGCGGCAGAGCTTATTCAACATGCTGTGTGGAAAAGTGTAGCCTATCTTACTTTCGCACTGTTAGTGGACTGTTCACTGAATTCATTTATCCCAGATAATAAGGCCTAACATTAATACTAATAATAATAACACACTTTATTTATATAGCAGCACCTTTCATACAGAGACTGCAGCTCAAAGTGCTTCACATGTAAAGAACAAACATCACGATTGCTTCACAAAAAAAAGGAGAAAAGCAGTAATAACAATACAGTGTAATTATAACCCGAGTTCATGCAAAAAATGCGTCCACAGTAGTAAAATCAATCAGCTTATCTCGACGTTGTGAGCGCTCCGTGAAGAGGTGCCTTCTGCCGTTGTAGAACTGACTGCTACGGCAGCGAGGTTTACACCGATTCATGTTAGTATAGAGAAAAAACGAGGCACAAACGAGGGAGGGCGACTTGTGCCGAGGCACAAACGAGGGAGGGCTAGTGGGCAGTGGTGCTCGATTCCACATCTATCCTATGGCGAGTGCACTACATACGAGGAGAAAGCCTTGTGCCGCCCGCCCATCCACCTTCTGACAAATTTATCGCCCTTCCCAAACCAAACAAGGGGGGCTAAAAAGTAACTAGCAAAGCCCACGGAAGGAGGAGCAGTTGATTCCACATGATCTGCACGCTGAGCGGGGGCGGCTCAATAGAATACGTGGAGCCAGCCGAGAGAACCGCCCGCGTTTGTCATCAAGGGACATTCATCCACTTTTCATTCTGACGTCACTGCCAAAGTGATTTCCAGGGGCTAGGTAAAGACGTTTTGCTATCACAAAACGTAAAAAGGTACTATGTTCCCCGCTCAACTAAACAAGGATCTATGTTCCCCACCCCATAAAAAGTTATATGTTCCCAACTCAAATGCAGGAAATGGTGGGGCATCTGGGTACAAAGAACCATGTGGGCAATCCTAATTTAGGTGTCTACTCGTCCAGTTGTCCCAGGTGCCCCTAGGGCCCAGATGTCTCCACCTCTATACCTACTTTTCCAGGTGCCCACTCGTCCAAATGCCCACATCTCCCTACCTAGTTACCAGATTTCCAGGTGTCCACTCATCCAGATGCCCAGTCATAACACAAATATGGTGCCCCGATGTCCCTAGTTCCCCCCTGACCCACTATATTCGTAATCTCTCCCGATTATGTTCCGTTGTGTGTGTTTAGAGTTATGTTTCCTGCATTTTTTGATGAGTGGGGAACATAGAACCTTTTTTTAGTTGATTGGGGAACATAATAACCTTTTTTTGTGGGGAACATACAGGACCTTTTTTTGGGTAAGCCGGGAACATAGAACCTTTTTTGGGGGAGTAAGTGGGGAACATAGAACCTGGGGAACCTTTACTTACTCCACTTCATGTACATAATAATGTACTTTTATTCCAGAACATTTCGTTGAAAACTTGAGTTACTAATTACTTTGTAGATTTGGATTATTAATACAAAACATACAATTTACAATTTAGACATTTAGCAGACGCTTTCCAAAGCGACCTACAATAAGCAGGTAATGCATCAATATAATAAGCAAGATATTTCAGTACATCAACAACAATATAACAATGCATAGTTATATCAATCTAGAAAAAACAATAACATTGGTAGACCACGCACCTGATCAGTCAAAACGTTTCTAAAACCTAAAAATGTTATCTAACTTAATGTATGGTCATCGAGGGAAGTGGAGAGTTTCAGTAGTGCTATGGGTTTAGGTGGAGTCTGAAGAGGTGAGTCTTCAGTCCACGGCGGAAGCTAGGGAGTGAGTCTGTAGTTCTAAGTGCAACATGGATTTTATTCCACAGTTTGGGGGCCAGAAGGGCAAATTGTCTAGGACGAGTGGAAACTCCATCTCAAAATATGTTGTTCCAGGGACCCCCCAGAAGCAAATATTTCAGTTACTAATGTTGGCTTTTAAAAATATATATTTATGCATTTAGAAGGCTCGGCTGCCATTCCCAATATGGTGGACGTGGATACAGGCATAGACAAGGAACTGCACCCGCCAATGAGGTGTCTACCTTTCTATATCTACGAAGGAGAGGAGAGGAGAGGAGAGGAGAGGATAGGAGAGGAGAGGAGAGGAGGAGCTGAGTCAGGAGGAAGGAGGGATGATAAATCCAGGCAGAATGAAAGTTTGGGGCCAAATGTCTCGGTGGAATAAAGGCTCATTCCACAATTCTACACACTGTTACAGTTAATTCAAGCGTGAGCGTGTTTGTGTGTGTGTGTGTGTGTGTGTGTGTGTGTGTGTGTGTGTGTGTGTGTGTGTGTGTGTGTGTGTGTGTGTGTGTGTGTGTGTGTGTGGTAGCACATGAGGTCAGGTTCAAATGTTATTTAGAAAGCAAGTTATTTAGATTAATGCTAGGTTAATCTTGTTTACCTGCCATCCTACACTTTCTATAGTTTCAATGAACAGACAATAATAATGTTCACAGTATATTTGTTTAGACAGATGCTAGATTATTTTTCTAAAACGGCTAGTTCCATTCCTTGATTCTGATTGGCTGGTTGCCATGGTATACCTGAGACTATAACCCACACCTTGAATCAGTTTATATCAAAGCCAGGTGCGTTATTTCTTTCCACTGTGCCGTGAGGCTGAACTAGAGAAGCGAGCGTTTGATTTCCTCTCAAATCCTGCCGTGCGGGTGCTTCTAAGCACCGCCTGCATGCATAGGACAGTGACTGAATGGCTCCGGGCGGGGCTTGTAAAGGCAACAAGCGCCCTCTATTCAACAGGCACCACTCAGCTGTTTAGCTTAGGTTGCTATGCTAGCATTTTTGATGTGATGTTCACCCACATAGCAGCTAAATCTGGATGAAATTAAACATGTGTATGGATCGAATATGGTTCTTAACTTCTTAACATGAGACTGATCTAACACAAGTGTTGTTTCCCTATTTTTTTGGCAAAAAGAATGACGTGACTTTGTAAACACACACTGGCTTCCGTAAGTCCCGTTTGTGGCTGGTAAACGCAAGGAAATGTCTCTTCCTGGTGGCGGAGAAGTGTACTTTTTTCTTTAAATAATGCAATGCTATGATTTTCATGTTGCAATATTGTGACCGTTTTAGAAAAGCAATAAGCCACGCGAGGCTTGTGGTTACCGATATAGGAAACACTCGGCTGACGCCTCGTGTTTCCCAACGCCTCTCAGCCGGTGTATACTCCCCCGGTAACCACTCGCCTCTTGTGGCTTATTGCTTTAGTATACCTGGTATCTATAGTTTCAGTGTACAAATTATTGCGACCGTATAGGTCGCATTCACTACTAGTAAGACGCCTCAGGGATCTCCATATGGGCATAAAAGGGATTTGTTCCCCCTGGCATGACAGGGATCTCCATATCTCCATATATGGGCATAAAAGGGATTTTTTCCCCTGGCATCACAGGGATCTCCATATCTCCATTATGGGCATAAAAGGGATTTGTTCCCCCTGGCATGACAGGGATCTCCATATCTGCATATATGGGCATAAAAGGGATTTGTTCCCCCTGGAATGACAGGGATCTCCATATCTCCATATATGGGCATAAAAGGTTTTTGTTCCCCCTGGAATGACAGGGATCTCCATAACTCCATATATGGGCATAAAAGGGATTTGTTCCTCCTGGCATCACAGGGATCTCTCTAACAGGGCATCATTAATATTGATGACATCAGGGAACTCCATATATGGGCATAAAAGGGATTATGTTAGTGTGACATCACAGTGAAGCCAGAGCATGATGTCAGAGCGCAAACTCATTCTCGCAAAATAAAAACCTGCAGCTCCTGTGTGTGTGTGATCCACGCCTTGTGTCACACTCCATGATCTATGACGTCAAACATCTATGATGTCAGACGTCAGTCATCTCCACAATCTTTTTTCAAAGTTGATCCCAAAGCGCCAACGCTCACCCAGCAGTCTGTCGTTGGGCAGATGCGTGCGCACGCCCATGTGCACATGCCTATGTGCGCGACCTCAAGGTCCCTTCTCACCCTTAGGGCGTCTAGTTATTTAGGTAGTTTAGTATGTGAACGGTCACTGCATGACCGTATCTCTGTCTGTCTGTCTGTCTGTCTGTCTCTAACGCCTGACACTGTGGTTCATCACGACATGTGATGTCAGCTGTGATGTCACAGTGATGTGTCAGGGGAACCACAGTGTCAGGCATGGTCTATGGGTTTGCTGCTCTGACATTACGCTTTGACATCACTGTCTGCGATGTCAGAATCCCTAACAGACTCTAACAGAATCCCTTTAGCACGAGGTCGCTTGTCGCCCTGAGGCGTCTTACTAGTATATAGTAGTGTGTGCGCAATGCTACGTATTGTGTTCTTGTAGATCGGCTATTTTCAAAGAGCCAAGGTATAGAATAGGGCTAAAGTGGTTAATGTATGTTTTATAATATTATAATTGTTTTATAATATTATAATTTATATCTGCAAAGTAACTTGTAACTAAAGTTCTCAAATAAATGTATTGGAGTAAAAGTAAAATATTTGGATGCAAGATGTCATGGAGTAGAAGTAAAAGTATTGGAAATTGGAAATACTCAAGTAAAGTACAAATACCTCAAAATTGTACTCAAGTACAGCACTTGAGTAAATGTATAATGTTAATGTTAATGTGTGTGTGTGTGTGTGTGTGTATGTGTGTGTGTGTGTGTGTGTGTGTGTGTGTGTGTGTGTGTGTGCTCACGGTCAGGGAAGCAGTTCTCGGGGTCCATGGCCTCTTCGTCCATCTCGGAGGACTCGTCCTCTTCCTCGCCCGGCTTCCTCAGGTCCACGGTGCTGCCCTCTGATAGGCTGTCCTCGTCCTTCTGTTGACAGACACGCAGCCAATCAGCATAAACCGACAACATGCTTAAGTACAGAATAGTATATATGTTACAGTGTTTTTGAGACCCAGTGAGATTGAGACCAGGAGCGCTCATTTTCTAGTGCAGCTAGTCCCTTCGAGTGGCATTCGGTAGCAGAAGCAGTCCCCACAACAATATTATTTACTATTCTGTCCCCATGGTTTACAACTTCTAACAGCGCTGAGTCGGCTCATGGGACCTTTTCAACGCTCGACACGGCGACTTGCTCACTACCCCTCGCTCGGCGGTGGCTCTCGTGGATCAAGGTCGCCTGAGACGGCGCCCCTCCGTCATGGTCTATAGAAAACGAGCGCTCACTGGGTCTCAAAAACACTGTGACATATATACTGAGAATAGCTGACATACAAGCCTCAATCAAGGCAGAGGTGCGTTGTGGGCTTGTATGCTGTTAAATCAGGCCCGACGGGGGGGCTTGCTGGGGCATTGCACCCTCAGTTGCAAGTTTCCAACGTCCCATCATGCATTGTGCCGAAGATGTCCGGCATTTCCGGTGTCGCAGCCGAGTGTGATCTACAAGCTCACAGCGGTTGCAACTGCGACGCGACGTGAGCTTGTATGTCTGCTGTTAACCGGAAGTGTCCTACAGACAATTCTACAGTAAATTATTGCGGAAACAGGTGGATACTAGGTCGTTTTTTTTCCAAAAAAGTGTACAGCAAGTGTTAAAATTATGATTTTTATGAGGCCACACCCACCAGTTCATTAAGTATGCCTGGTTGTCAGGTGGGAGGTGACCCACCTGAAGTTAGCCACACCCACAGTGTTGGATGTATGGTAAAAGGGGAGGGGGGGGGGGTGTTTTTCAGGTGGTCCTTTTAACTCAGAGGCTTTCAGCTTTCAGGAAGAAACCAACAATACACAGGGAATGCAGATTTGCATATTATAACCATACCTGGGGGTCTATTAGATTAATAGTAACTCCATAGACACATACAACACAGTACAAAACTATGGCACCACCTCTTTAAATAAGCCATGTGCTTTCCTGTGCGTATCCTTTTTACCTTGTGAACTGTACCTTTCCCTATGCAAACTTCGAATAAATTCTTCAATCAATCAAATCCACCGCAGCTGTGTTGCTTACAGTACATGGCTGTGTGCTATAAGGTCAGCCATCCAGTATGCAGCTGTGTTGCTTACATCACGGTGTACTATAAGGTCAGTGTTATGCAGCCTGCCATGTTTTTACCCTGCTGTAGTTTTTCACCCAACAAACCACAAAATCAGCATATAGGGTTTCCTGGCCCTTTAAGTAGAGAGAGTGTGCGTGCGTGCGTGCGTTTCTGTCCGCATGAATACAGTAAACATCGCTGTTTTGAGACATTTTTAGAGACGTGAGCTCCTGCTGTTTAGACTGTTGATTACAGCCGTGAGACATCAGCTCCCCACACAAATGAACAGCTTCATTCACTTCATCACAAGGTCTGTATTAATGTTGCTGATTCTCCACTCAGCACTGCGCCTAAAGAGGACTGTACCATTTACTCATAGGAGGTCCACGACGCGTCAAACTCGATCGACGCGGTGTACAGTAAACTATATACTAGTTAGACGCATCAGGGCGACATGCGACCTCGCCCTTGCCAATTCTTGGCCATCTGGCCAGTGATGTATATCGGACCAGTTACCCATATATGGATTCCCCTGGTACCCATAAACAGGACATACTCAGATTATATTTACTCTGATTACCTTTTCGCTGGACCTTCAAAACAAGGTAAAATGGCGGTTTTCCATGGCAACAGCCGATTAAATCTTGAATAATCCTGGGCACCCGAGGTGTTAATGTACTTGCTGCCTAAAGAGGACTGTACCATTAATGTGCTGCCTAAAGAGGACTGTACCATTAATGTGCAGCCTAAAGAGGACTGTACCATTAATGTGCTGCCTAAAGAGGACTGTACCATTAATGTGCTGCCTAAAGAGGACTGTACCATTAATGTGCTGCCTAAAGAGGACTGTACCATTAATGTGCAGCCTAAAGAGGACTGTACCATTAATGTGCTGCCTAAAGAGGACTGTACCATTAATGTGCTGCCTAAAGAGGACTGTACCATTAATGTGCTGCCTAAAGAGGACTGTACCATTAATGTGCTGCCTAAGAGGGCTGTACCATTAATGTACATGTATATATATATATATATATATATATATATATATATATATATATATATATATATATATATATATATATACATATATATATTCTCATCTAAGTTGGTATTGTGACTTTATATATTGTCATTATATTATCACCATTTTAACGCCATTCCAGCTTCAGGAGATTTTTAGAACTAGAATGAATTGTTTTCATAACATTAACGGCAGTGCTAAGTTTGATAAACAGCTAGACTGACTATGGGGGGGGGGGGGGGGGGGGGGGGACTGCCTCGTTAAAGTGTGTTTATCTGCTGCTGGGCGCTCTGTCTTTTCACTTTTCATTTGTTCAATATATTTTCAACCAACACAGGCGTAAAGGGAGTTCAATAGCGTTGATTTAAAACACATACTGGAAAAGCGACCAGCCAAGTAGACCAGGGGTCAGCAACCTTTTTGAGCGGTGGTCACAACGCTCCTATACGTGGCCGTGTGTGTGGGTCTGTCTGTCTGTCTGTCTGTCTGTCTGTCTCCGTGTCTCCGTGTCTGTCTGTCTGTCTGTAGCCTGCAGTAACCTTTTCTGACCACACATGTTAAGGGAGGGGCGCTGTTGCACACACACACACACACACACACACACACACACACACACACACACACACACACACACACACACACACACACACACACACACACCACCGCTCAGTTCACACAAGTGTGATTTTTTCCCCCTACATAGTCAGTGTGCAATTTTAATGACACAAAATCAAACATTCCGACCTATTTTGATTGGCAGGACATTGCCAATAACGATCATTAGACTCAATCATTAGAGCAATAATCCACCTATCTCCCCGACCAAGTGAAAGTTCAGAGTTTTAATGAATGTAGAATTATGTTCAGGATGTAATTTGCTGTAAATTAGGTGACTTCCAGCTGGGGAGGAATTGGTAAAGTGCGTGCACTTGGTGAGTAGTTATTTGATATTTGTTATGGTGTTAGGTATGGGTATAAGGTTTACAAAAACCATCCCCATCAAGTTGGGCTCGCCCCCTAGTGGTCTGTTTGCAATGAATCAAATATTAGATAGGTCAATTGATAAAAGAGATTTTTCAATGGATTCTGTTACTATTGGGTATGCTAAATAACATGTAGGAGAAAACTACTCGGAAGGCATCGTTTTCAAGATGGCGTCCATGATGGCTGCTGGGAGCTATATGCAAACAGGCCACTAGGGGGCGAGCCCAACTCGTTTGTGATGTTTTTTGAAAACCTCATGCCCATACCTAACATCACGCCAAAAAAAAAAAGTACCAAGTGTGGCCGACATAGATCAGGGGTAGAGAAACCGTCATTAGAGCACAAAGGGTTCCCAGTTCGAATCTGGGCTCCCCCTGAGTTAATGTCGAATTGTCCTTGAGCAAGACTCTGAACCCATAGCTGCTCCCGGTGAGTAGGTTGGTGCCTTGCATGGTTTCCTAAGCCATCGGTGTATGAATGTGTGTGTGAATGGGTGAACGTAATGCGCAATCTATGTTAAGCGCCTTGGAAAAAAGCTCTATATAAATGCAATTACATATTCCCTCCCAGTTCATAGGCATTTTAGCAAAGGAGGGCATATGTAAAAATCATACGGGTCAGCAACTTCATGTATTGCATTTGTACCTGTACGGAAAAGTACGGGCTTTGCAAGCAGATTTCCAGAGACTAAAGGGAGATGGAGACCAAGACAATCACAGATACATGATCAAATGCCGAGACATCTGAGGTAGTCTTGATCCTTGCTTGCATGCACACACACATGCATGCAGTGACTGTCCGTCTATCTATTTATAATTGAAGGACCATAGAAAGGGGAGCAACGTTCTCGAAATTCTTTTCTTGTCCACACACACACACACACACACACACACACACACACACACACACACACACACACACACACACACACACACACACACACACACACACACACACACACACACACACACTTCATAGTGAGTTAATGAGCAGACAGAGGATGAAGAGATTGATAAAGAGAAAGAGAGAGAGAGAGAGAGAGAGAGAGACCTATACTGTACATGCCATTGTGTGTGTGTGTGTGTGTGTGTGTGTGTGTGTGTGCGTGCGTGCGTGCGTGCGTGCGTGCGTGCGTGCGTGCGTGCATGCGTGTGTGCGTGCGAGAGAGAGAGAGAGAGAGAGAGAAAGCAGAGAATTATATTGGCTCTTTCAAGTAGAATTCTTCAGCTTGAGTTATCAGGTAATGAGGTTCACATACTGCACGCATGCACACGCACACGCACACGCACGCACGCGCACACACACACACACACACACACACACACACACACACACACACACACACACACACACACACACACACACACACACACCAATTTAACCTATTTACATTTAAAACACATTCATAACAACAATATCCATGGTTGGCAAAAAATAAAAACCCATTTGGCAGAACAGCTTTTGTTCAAGCTATAGTTAAATGTCTGTGTTTGGTTATTGCGTAGGTCGCATTTACTATGAAAACCTGCAGCTCATGTCAGTCAGTCAGTCAGTCACGCCTCATGTCACTCTCCATACATGGCCGATACAGAATTCCTTTGCAATTGTGACTCGCGTCACAGCAACCACACTTGCCAATGAATTATGTCCTTGTCCCTTTTATGCCCATAAATGGAGATCCCTGATGCCAAAAATATTAAGCCCATATCTGGGAATGCCCATATATGGACATATTGTGTCAGTCTCTGTTGTTTCAGGCAACCTCACCCTTAAGGTGTCACTGGTGGTGATGTTCTGTATAGGCCTATATCATTTCCAAATATTTAAAATGTTAAACTACAGCAGGGTTCCCCAATAGGCGGCCCGTGGGCCATTTGCGGCCCGCCGGGTGCAACTGTCTGGCCCCCACCAACCCCAGTAATAACGGTGGTATAAGAGCAGCAACAACAGTAGTATATCGTCATTGTCGGGTGGAAAACCTGTATCTCAAAATGTGTACGTTCTTTCGCAAAGTAAAGCTCTGCTTCATCATACAAGGCCGTCGCACAAAAGTAGTGAAAACAGCAGATCTACAAGCACACACGAGGCGTTGTGTGTGCTTGTGTGTGCTTGTGTGCTTGTAGATCGTGTGTGCTTGTAGATCGTGTGCTTGTAGATCGGCTGTTTTCACTAGTTTAAATCATTTTTAAAATGATGAATGCAAAACGAACGGTTTTGGACATACAAGATTTTCACCCGACAACGACGATATCTGAACTGTCGCTGGAGTAGCAGGAACGCCGCCGTCGCCCCCTGCAATGTTAATTTGGCCCTTGGAGAAAACTAATTGGGGAACCCTGAACCACAGACACACATTAGACTTCCATGAATAAACCAGTGTTAATTCCGTTGAAACTATGATGAAAAATGTTCGTCGACTACCTTGATTCACTGAGGAAATCTAAATAAAACCTAGGCTATGATGACTAAAGTCTAAAATGGAAGGGAGAGTCTAGTGGAGATGAGATCCAGTAGATAAGTAATTTTATGTTTGATTGTACTCGGGTGTTGCACTCTGAAAATAGCAGATCTCAACAGGTTCTCACCCCTATTGCGTCATACAACTGACGCGATCTTAAATACCGAATGCTTCTCACCATAGACGCGGACGGATTGCCTAATGTCTCAAGGGTTAGACGCATTGGGTGGTCTAAGAAGAAAGAAAAAAAAGTAGTTCCTGATGCGGGATTCGATACCGCTCTGAAGGCTTCTTGGTTTACCAGCCACCCGTCGCTACCGTTCACGCCACTATAAACGACGGAGCGGCGCCGTCTCAGGCGCCGATGACCACCGTGAGTCGCCACCGAGGCGAGCGATAGCGAGCCGAGTTGCCGCGACGAGCGGTGGGAACGGCGCATGAGCCGACTCAGCCGCGTTACCGAATTACGTGCCGTTATGGACAGAATAGTAAATCTTGACCAGGGGACTGCTTCCGCCTCCGAATGTGGCTCAAAGAAGGGACTACGTTATCATTCCACGTTTTGTCAAAGATAAAAGGACAAAAAAAAAGGAACTTCCCAGTCACTCTGGTTAGCTCAGTCGGTAGAGCGTGGAGATACAAATCCAGGGACCGGGGTTCGATTCCCCATGACGGCCGTCAGTGAAAAATATTCCAGTAAACACATGTCGGCGCATGCGTACTAAGACTCTGTCTCGTCCAAAAACTCTCCGTCTCCGTCGCACCCTAGACGCAATAGTCACTCCCAAAACTTCACAGGGGTGAAGCAAAGGAAAGAAAGACACGGCGTCGGGAGGGTGAAGCAAAGGGAGTGAGAATGGGTTGCAGATCTACAAGCTAGATTTGCTATTTCCAGCATGTAACCAATGGCAACATCTGCCATTATGTTGTCATGAAGGCCTGACAAAATACTTTACAGCGGGTAATAGGAGCAATCGTTCACTTAGTGATACAAGCGTGAAAATTGGTACACATCATCTTTGGAGGCCACTCTTCGATTTAAGAAACCGAGACACTTGAAAATCAAAGATGGCGGCCCCCAAAAACATGGTTTTTCCATTATAACTCCAAATGGATTGATTTTAAGACCCATAAATGTATTAAAGTTGAATATTAAGTTGGGCATTGCGGATGTTTTGGTACCAAGTATGTGTCTGTATCTATTGCAGTTCTTGAGATACAGCATATAGGTACTTTTACAGACTCTGGTGCACCTATATGCTGTATCTCAAGAACTGAAATAGATACAGACATGTACTTGGTACCAAAATATCCGCAATGTCCAACTTTATATTCAACTTGAATACATTTATGGATCTTAAAATCAATGCGTTTGGAGTTATAAAGGAAAAACCACGTTTTGAAGATGATGTGTACCAATTTTCAGGCTTGTATCACCAAGTGAACGGTTCTTCACTTAAAAGCAGACAAAGCTGATTTCTTCAGACAGGACTCTTCTTCTGCTGAACCCTCAAAGCAGAAGCTTCTCAAGGAGGACTGTCAGTACACCCCTACTAAAGTATGTCCAAATTGGGCTCAAGTGTCAATATTTTTGTGGCCACCATTACTTTTCAGCACTGCTATAACCTTGGGCATGGAGTTCACCAGAGCTTCACAGGTTACCACTGAAACCCTCTTCCACTCCTCCATGATGACATCACGGAGCTGGTGGATGTTAGAGACCTTGCATTTGAGGATGCCCCACAGATGCTCAATAGTGTTTAGGTCTGGAGACATGCTTAGATGCTCAATAGTGTTTAGGGATGGATACATGCTTGGCCAGTCCATCACCTTTACCCTCAGCTCCTTTATTAAGGCAGCGTTGTCTTGGAGGTGTGTTTGGGGATGTTATCATGTTGGAATACTGCCCTGCGGCCCAGTTCCCGAAGGGAGGGGATCATGCTCTGCTTCAGTATGTCCCAGAAAATGTTGCCATTCATGGTTCCCTCAATGAACTGTAGCTTTCCAGTGCCGGCAGCACTCATACAGCCCCAGACCCAGACGTTGAAGGGGTGAGGGGTCAGCATGTCAGTGCTCAGACCGTTTGCCGCACACTGCATTAAATTGGTCTGTATGGTTGCCGTCCCAGAAGAAAGCCTCTTCTAATGATGATGCACAAGAAAGCCCACAAACTGTGTAGAGCGCCCCCTGGAGGACTGAAGGTGCCCCGCAGCCAAGATCCCTACAGACCACCTGAAGACAAGCAAACTAAGAACATGGATTACTGGAACACCCTGTCCTGTGTTCTGATGAGTTATGATGATGACTTATTTTGTTCAGATGGTGTCAAGCATGTGTGGTGGCAACCAGGTGAGGAGTACAAAGACAAGTGTGTAATGCCTACAGTCAAGCATGGTGGTGGGAGTGTTATGGTCTGGGGCTGTATGAGTGCTGCTGGCACTGGGAAGCTACAGTTCATTGAGGGAACCATGAATGGCAAAATGTTCTGGGACATACTGAAGCTGAGCATGAACTCCCTCCGGAAACTGGGCCGCAGGGCAGTATTCCAACATGATAACGACCCGAAACACACCTCCAAGACGACACTGCCTTAATAAAGGAGCTGGGGGTAAAGGTGATGGCTGGCCAAGCCTGTCTCCAGACCTAAACCCTATTGAGCATCTGTGGGGCATCCTCAAATGGAAGGTGGAGGAGTGCAAGGTCTCAGTGGCAACCTATGAAGCTCTGGTGAACTCCATGACCAAGAGGGTTATATTATAGCCGTGCTGAAAAGTAATGGTGGCCACACAAATATTGAAACTTGGGCCCAATTTGGACATTTTCACTTAGGGGTGTACTGAAAGTCCTCCTTGAGAAGCTTCTGCTTTCAGGGTTCAGCAGAAGAAGAGTTCTGTCTGAAAAGATCAGCTTTGTTGTTTTTTTAAGTAAAGAACTGTTCACTTGGTGATAGGGGCCTGAAAATTGGTACACATCATCTTTGGAGGCCACTCTTCGATTTAAGAAACCGGGCCACTTGAAAATCAAAGATGGCGGCCCCCGAAATCCAAGATGTCCGTCCGAAAACATGTCTTTTCCTTTATAACTCTAAATGCATTGATGTTAAGACCCATAAATATATTAAAGTTGAATATAAAGTTGTGCATTGCAGATGTTTCGGTACCAAGTATGTGTCTGTATCTATTGCAGTTCTTGAGATACAGCATATAGGTACTTTTACAGACTCTGGTGCACCTATATGCTGTATCTCAAGAACTGAAATAGATACAGACACGTACTTGGTACCAAAATATCCGCGATGCCCGATTTTATATTCAACTTTAATACATTTATGGGTCTTAAAATCAATGCATTTGGAGTTATAATGGAAAAAAATTGTTTTCGGACGGACATCTTGAATTTTGGGCGCCGCCATCTTTGATTTTCAAGTGTCTCGGTTTCTTAAATCGAAGAGTGGCCTCCAAAGATGATGTGTACCAATTTTCACGCTTGTATCACCAAGTGAACGATTCTCCCAAAATACTGCTGTTAGCTGCTGTACTATCAAAATCAACTGCAGATTTAGTCGACTCAGATGACTAAAATATAGAAATTAAATTTCATGCAAAAGACAAACTAAATTCATATTTGCTGTCAAAATTAAAGGAGCTATAGTCAACCTTTTCTTGAAAAACGGATGCTAAAATAAAAAATAATGTTTCGAAAATATTTTATTAAAGAATAAGCTTCATATATGTGTTTTTATTCAAAAATGACCACAAAAAGCGTAAAATAATGATAAAATAATCATTTTGGCCATTGTCAGACCGACACTTTGTTTACATTCTAGTCTATAGACTAGGATGTAAACAAAGTGTCGGCCCTACAATGAAAAAGTTGACTATAGCTCCTTTAACATTGTGTTTGATTTGTGTATTCGTTAATGTAGGCCTATTTTAATTTTTTTAATTAATGGGATATTAAACACTCTTACACATTTAGACTCATCACTCCACGAATGAACCGGTGAACAAAACGGAAAGGCGGCTTTCATCTTTTAGACTCCAGACAAATGGGACAAACTCCAGGACCCTCTGAAACTGGATGGATTGGTCTCTACAGAGACATTTAGGGTGCTTCTCCACGATACATTACACCAGTGGTTCTCAACATTTTCAGGCCGCGACCCCCAAAATAATCATATTTTAACCCCACGCTAAGAGCACTAAGAGTTGAGGCATTACATTTTGTATAACACGGTTCTATTGTGAAAATAGCCGATCTACATGCTCACAACGCCTCGTTGCGAGGCGTTGTGAGCATGTAGATCAGCTATTTTCACAATTTCTGCCTCTAATATTTGACAATTTGGCCAATGTTGAATTTGTCATTTTAGAGGTATTAAAAAGTCCTTAAATTGTCACTTAAGAAATGTGCAGGTACCCTCTATACACTTAAACTTTATGTTAATTTGTTTACTGTTGAGTGAGAAAACAACATTGCACATTAAGTTAATCATCTGGGGACCCCCCCAAAATAATTTGGCGATCCCCCGGGGGGTCCCGACCCACATGTTGAGAACCATTGCATTACACAAGGACTGCACCTGCTTTGCGTAGCCCTTATGTATCCGCATTGTGCCGTTTTTAACGTAGGTCATTATTGTATTGCTTTTTGTATATTATGTTGAGATCACGTTGCACTCACGGTGTCCTTTAAAAGAGAGAGCTTGGCTCTCAATGGTCTTGCCCGAATACATTATGGTAATTATAACATTTAAGTTATATATATTTATAAATACAATTGATAAGAACTTGCATCTACTGTCGTAAGAGATTTGACGCTGATCGGCCTGTAGTTCTGGGTTTAAGGCTTGGGCTGGCTCGTAACATCTCAATTTATGTACACAATTCAGAGAGAGAGAGAGAGAGAGAGAGAGAGAGAGAGAGAGAGAGAGAGAGAGAGAGAGAGAGAGAGAGAGGGAGCAGGTGCATAACATGATTAAAGAGGAGAGGTGAGAAGGTGCTGTGTCAGCACAGGTGTTCTCACACACACACACACACACACACACACACACACACACACACACACACACACACACACACACACACACGCACGCGCGCACGCATGTGCGCACACACTCACGCACACACTCACCCGTGACACAAATGTGTCATTTCTGTTTAGCGACAAAACAAAAAGCACAGGAGGGGAGAGAGAGAGAGAGAGAGAGAGAGAGAGAGAGAGAGAGAGAGAGAGAGAGAGAGAGAGAGAGTGTTCATTGACCCTCTTTCTAATAAACATAAAATACATTTTCAGAGTCTTTCTAATAAACATAAAATACAGAGTCTTTCTAATAAACATAAAATACATGTTCAGAAAGGAGCGCCATTGTGAGCTTGTACTGAGCTCTTTTCAAATCGCCAGTAAGTAATTCACAACCATACCGGTATATGGGTCTCAAGCGGTTAATGTATGTTTGGTAATAATAATCAAAATCCACAGAGCAACTAGAGACTTATTTTTGTTTTTATAGAGTACAATATTTGCCTCTGAGATATAGCAGAGTAGAAGCATTTAAGATTAACAGCTATGTTCGCATTCGTAGACATATAGCTAGGCATATTAAATACACCGTCAGCATTTATCAGTAGATTCCACAGTACAGCCTCTTCAAAACACTGGAGATGACCTACAAGGTACTAGAGGGTACGGAACCCCCATACCTTCAGGGAACCATCCACCCCTATGCCCCTTCAACACACACTGAGATCAGCAAACGCAGGACCTTCCCTTCTCTAAAACACCCTGGACAATGCTCCACACATCCTAGACTCTTAAGTGGCGTTTCCATAAAGCCTCTTAATGCGCATTTACGGCTTATTCACAAAATCTTTTTATGGAAACACTTCAAAATGCGAATAAACTTTCATTATCCGCAAAAAAAATGTATCCGCTTGGAGGAGGTGGATTTTGAGGCTTTATCGAATAAACTAAATGCGCATTTGTGAGTGGGTCAGACAATAAATGCGAATAGATTATGACGTTCTGGGTCCATATCGTCCTCCAATTTAACACTTTCCCCTGCCGCTTAATGTCCGTTAGCCCACAAAACAAACCGGTTGTTTGTTACACACGGAGTGACACGGGCCGTGTGTAAATTCCTCCCGTTTTCACCTCCCGGAGTCAAGCCATCCGTGGCTAACCCTTCCTCATCACACAGTGTTGCGTGCCAAAAGTGGCCGATCTACAAGCTCTTTCGCTATTTCAATGTGTCAATTGTTCGACCGCCCCCGACTTCGACGCGCCGATATTTCGACTATGGGATCGCTAGATTCCGGCGCCGCTCTTTCGACCGCCCCTTTTTTCGAAAAAACAGCCGCCTATATTTCGAATCCCAACTGTTCTACAAGCCAAAAGTTCGACAAGCCAATATTTCGACAATGAAAAAAGCAAGTCTCTCTCCTTCTATCTCTCTCTCTCTCACACAGACACACACACACACACACACACACACACACACACACACACACACACACACACACACCACACAGGGCGAACAGCGGACTGGTTACTGTCTTTATGCCCAAATAGTCCGGTTCACTATGGTAAGAAATGTTTATTCGTTCAAAATTTGTGGGGATTTGTAAAACTATACATTTTTGGAATCTTCAGAGCATGGGGAATCCAAAAATCTTTGTTTGCATTTGCACAGACAACTGCAAAGCCGCCATATTGGACGTTCAAAATGGCCGACATAAAATACATAATTTGTGCTATCTTGGCTTCTAGACAACCTAGAAGCTTAATTAAACATGCCAATCCTATGTTTTCTGGGTAAAGGAATCAAATGACTAAATGATGGGTGTAAAATATTCCGGACCCCCACCCCCTTTCTGGGGGTTATCTATTTTGGGACCTCCCAGAACAGTACGCCAGCCAGTTAATGTCCAATTTTCATAATATTAGTGTTGTTTTGTAGGTTTTAAAACATCCTGAGTTCATTTATTACACTTTTAAAGCAGCCAGAATAACCTTTCTGACTTTTGGTTGGGGTCTTTCCTCACCGGGGACCCCCCAGACAGACCCCTGAGCCTATCTCAGTAATCGCTCTGCTCCTGCTCCAGAACAATGTTAAATTAGATCATAGTTGAAGCATAAAAGTTGTTGTAGCTGGGCTCTGGAAACAGAAATGAGTAGTAGCAAATAACAGGGGTCTTCCACAGGGGGTCCGGGACCCCTGGGGGGTCCTCATAGTTACTACAGGGGGTCCGCCAAATCTTTATGGGATCTTTTTTTTTTTTTTCTTTTTTACATTTGAAACTTTGAATGTTTTTAGGTATCCTGGGTTATGTATTGTACTTTGCAGGGATTGCAATGATTAAGGTATTGCAACTTCTTACTTTGGGCGTGCAGAACAACGTGTCTATTTATTGCACTGCACTACCCACTGAGAACGTTTGGTTACGCTGTAACCTTTGTTCTCTGAGTGAAGAGACCATCTCTACACTCGAACATATCAAATGTTCATTTATATGTTTGGGGTTTACCCCCACCTCGACGTGGATTATTCCTTTAAGACACCCCAGGGTCACCTGACCCTGGCTCGCACGGGCTATAAAAGGCCCAGGTGTGCGTGATCACATTGATTTAATATGATCGACAACGCCGCTTCTGAGCGACCTCCTAGTGTAGAGATGGTCTCTTCACTCAGAGAACAAAGGTTACAGCGTAACCAAACGTTCTCTATCGTATCGAGACCATCTCTACACTCGAACATATCAAATGTTCATTTATATGTTTGGGGTACTCTTTAAGACACCTCGTGAAGAAGCGCAGCAGTCCCCAACATCAACAACAGTGGGCTCCCAGCACCCACTAAATTTAAAATATTTACAAGTATGTTCGATTTAAAATATTTACAATTATGTTCAATTTAAAATATTTACAACTATGTTCAATTTAAAATATTTACAATTATGTAAAATTTAAAATATTTACAGCCCCTGGGCGGACGGACGCAAGGCGCTATCCTCCGCTAGGTGCTCGGGCGCAAGCCGCAACCCAGAGCGTGGCCCCGCCAGACGCTAAGGCCACTGAACAGGGGCAAAGGGCCGCTCGAGCCAGCCCGCCAGACGCGGAGCCAACCCGACTGGTGAAGGTGATAGTACACCTATCGCTGAGTAGCCAGCAGAACCGACTCCCCAAGGGGGACGGACGCGGCCACATTCAGCCGGTAGAACCTGGTGAACGTCAGCGGAGTTGCCCACGTTGCCGCCGTGCAGATCTCTGCCAGGGACGCACCGTTCCAGAGCGCCCAAGAGGTCGCCACTCCACGAGTGTCGTGTGCCCGCAGTCCAGGTGGTGCTGGCACCCCTGCCTGCTCATAAGCCTCCCGGATCACCTCTCTAATCCAGTGGGAGAGCCTGGCCTTAGACAGTGGCCTCCCCAAGCACTCCTGCTTGAAGCACACGAATAGTTGGTCCGTGACTCTGAGGGCCCGTGTGGCCCCAATGTATGCCTCCAGCGCTCTCACCGGGCAGAGCGGGGACCGAACCCGTCTCTGTACCCCAGCTGACCGATTGTCAAAAAAGGGGCGGAGCTCGATCACCTGATTAAGGTGTGACTCCAAGAGGATCTTAGGGAGAAAAGCCGGGTTGGGACGTAGTACTACTCCCCCATCATCCGGCCTAAACACGCAGAGGTCCCCGTGGACCGACAGAGCCTGCAACTCTCCGATCCTCTTCGCCGAAGTGACTGCCAACAAGAACGCGGTCTTGAGTGACAGCCACTTCAAACTCACTGACCCAATAGGCTCGAAAGGTGCTCGCTGTAGAGCCTCCAGGACCCGTCCCAGGTCCCAGGGTGGAACTGGTGGGGCCCTAACCCGGGCCCTGAGCCTCCGGGTGGCCTTCAGGAACTGTGAGACGAGGTCACAGCATTCTGCAGAAAGCCTGCATTCTCCTATGCGGGCAGCCTTGATGGCCGCCACCATACCCCTAAGGGTTGAGAACGCCTTCCCTAGCTCCAGCTGGTCCTGTAGAAACGTAAGGATCTCCACTGACCCGCACCGGAGTGGGTCAGCCTGTTTCTCCTCACACCATGATTCGAACATCCCCCACCTATACGAGTAGGCGGCCCTAGTCGACGCCGCTCTGGCTCCCTGCAATGTACGCACCACATTGTGTGGCAGACCCATTGCTAGGAGGCCGGCCCTCTCAGGGGCCAAGCCCAAAGCCGGAGCCCTTGGGGAAAGGTGTGAAACAGAGTTCCCCGAGCTTGTGAAAGCAGGTCCCTCCGTGATGGGAGCTCCCATGGTTCCCCATGAAGTAGTGGTGGGATGTCTGAGAACCAGGTCATGTGAGGCCACAGTGGGGCTATCAGCACCAAGTGAACCTCCTCCTCCCAAACTCTCTGTAGGAGGGGAGGAAGGAGACCAAAGGGGGGAAAAGCATAGAGTAGGCCTTGGGGCCACGTCCGGGCCAAGGCGTCTGTCCCGAGGGGAGGACTGTCCCTCCCTAAGGAGAAGAACATTTCGCAGTGTGTCGACTCCCTGGATGCGAACAGGTCTGCTACCGGTGTCCCGTAGTGACACCAGATTTGTGCCACCACCTCCGGGTGGAGTCTCCATTCCCCTGGGCTTGGGCCCCCCCTGGACAGGCAGTCCGCTGCCTGATTCTCCAGCCCCGGCACCTGTACTGCCCTGAGGGACAGCAGCCGGGGAGACGCCCATTCCCATAGAATGTGTGCCAATCTGCAAAGGCGAGGGGAGCCAAGGCCCCCCTGCCTGTTGATGTAAGCGGCCGCGACCACGCTGTCCGTCCTGAGCAGCACGTGGTGACCTCGCAGGTGGTGTTCGAAACCCTGTAACGCGAGTAGGGCTGCTTTCAGCTCCAGTACATTTATGTGCTGGGAAGCCCACTGAGTAGTCCAGCGGCCCCCAATTCCTGCCCCCTCGTACACTGCGCCCCAACCGGTAAGAGACGCGTCCGCTGACACCAGTCGGCGGCGCATCACTGGACCCAGCCTGCTCCCCTTGGACAGGTGGAGTGGGCATCTCCACCAGCGGAGAGCCAGCTGCAGTCTGTAGGTGACACTCACCTCGGCCTGCAGCTGCGTCTGAGGGTCCAGCCCCAGGCTGAGGAGGTACCTCTGTACCGGACGCATATAGAGGAGGGCCAAGGGGACTATTTGGGTGGTCGCAGCCATCAGTCCCATGAGTCGCAGGCACAGCCACCATGTGACCTGTGCCCCCGTAGAAAAGAGAGACAGGCAACCCACGAGGGCCTGCTGTCGCTCCTCTGTCAGCGACGCGGTGGCACGATTGGTGTCCACCACCATGCCGAGGAACTGCGCTACCTGGCGTGGCTCTAGCCTGCTTTTTTCCTGGTTGAGGCGAAGACCCAGGCCCTGCATGTGCTCCAGGAGCCGGGCTACGTGTTGGCGACACAAGTCCTCGGAGCCGGCGCACACCAGCCAATCGTCCAGGTAGTTCAGAATCCGGAGCCCTTCTCGCCGTAGAGGCCCCAGGACTGCGTCCATGCACTTTGTGAAGGTACGCGGGGCCAGCGAGATCCCAAAGGGGAGGACCCGGAACTCGTACATTTTGTCTTCGAAGGCGAATCGCAGGAAACGCCAGTGACCTTGCCATATTGGAATTTGAAAGTAGGCGTCTTTGAGGTCGATGGTGGCCAACCAGTCGCCTCTCCGGATCGCCTGCTTCACTCTCGTTATCGTCAGCATCTTGAAACTCAGGGGTCTGAGGAACTGGTTCAGGCCCCTGAGATCCAGGACTGGTCGTAGCTTCCCATCCTTTTTGGGGATGAGAAAGTAGCGGGAGCAGAACCCAGCCCGCTGATCCCCCGGCTCCACCTCTCTGATTGCATTCTTCGCGAGGAGGGTGGAAATCTCCTCCCGTAGTAACCCCCTGTGATGCTGGTCGGTCACAGAAGTGACCACCACCGTGCTCGATAGGGGGGGAGTCCGAGCAAACTGAATCCGGTACCCCTGGGTCATGGTTGAGACCACCCAAGGGTCTGCGGCCAGAGCTGCCCAGGCTCTGTGACGGGCGGAAAGATGGAGCTCTGGGGGAACAAAGTGAAGAGCTGGGTTCTTGCTGCCGTCAGGAAGAAGGCGGAGGCCGTTGGGAGCCCCGGCGCCTTGTTTTGGCACCACGCCCCTTAGCACGCCCTCGGCCCCTAGCAGAGGAGTCCAGGTAAGTCCTCAAGTCGTCAGGGGGCAGCTGAGGGTGCCTGGCCTGCCCCCTGCCTGCAGCCGCCTGCGTCCTACGAGTACCTCTGCTGCTGCCAAAGACACCAGACATCTCACGTGCACGCTTGCGAGCTTCCTGAGCTCTTTGTAGCAAGGCACTAGCCTCTTGGCCAAACATGGCTGATGGCTCAATAGGCAGCTTCATCAAAATGTTCTTGTCTTCCTGTGTTAAGTCCTT
Source organism: Nannobrachium achirus (assembly GCF_963921795.1). Lineage (NCBI taxonomy): Eukaryota > Metazoa > Chordata > Actinopteri > Myctophiformes > Myctophidae > Nannobrachium > Nannobrachium achirus. The sequence goes on from NC_137828.1 coordinate 14,088,208, forward strand.
CTTGGACTGGGACAGCAGCAGATGGCGCCTTACCAGCCAGAGGGCTGCCGCAGCCTTGCCTGCCGCCACCGCCTGGCCTCTAAACAACTTGGGGAGTATGACCCCCAGATGCTGTAGTTCCTTGACCAGGTCTGGACTAATCTGCTCACTCAAGCCCTGTGTAAGCCGGCGCTGATATAGTGCGAGGATAGCCCCTGAGTTGGCTAACCGCGTCTGCATAGCCATGGCCTTGTGCATTCTAGCCAGTAAGCCATCCATCTTGCCACAGTTCTTACTGGGGGCACCTGCCACCCCCAGAATAGACGTGGGGGGCAAGATCAATGCGGCCACGTCCCTGTCCACAGCAGGCAGAGTCTCGCCGCCGGCGATGCCCTCTGCATCCCCGACTGTAGCGAGTATTCTGCTGTCCTGGGAGTAGGGGAAGGCCCGGGAAGTGTCGCTCCACTCCCTCTGGACTAGTAGCTTAAAGTCGTCGAGAATAGGCACAGAGAAAGGGGGCCTGGCCACAGTCTCTGTGTCGTCGTCGAAGAGGGAGGGGGTAGGCTCCGCCCCTACCGCGGTCCCGATGTTCAGAGTCCTACAGGCTCTATCCAACAGAGCCTTAATGACGGCCGCCAACTGAGTGCGCTCCGCGCTCACTTCACTCCCCTGGTCAGCTTGCGGCTGACCACAGGGAATAGCCTCATCCAGGACTGACACAACATCGATGTCTTCCTCGACATCGACGTCCTCGTCCTCGCCGTCGTCCTCATCAAAGTCCTCGTCAAGATCTGCAGCCCAGTCTACAGTAGGCTGTGCAGCTGCAGGGGTGGAGCCCTGGTCTGAGCTTGGCTCACCTTGCCCCGCCCCCTTGGTACGCTTAGCCTGTAGGGCTGGAGTGGCCAAGGCTGGCCTTTTGCCCTTGAACAATAAGTACCTAGCTTCCCTTGACCTAGCTGGCAAAATGAAGCAGTTCATGCAGGAGGAGGGGTCATCCCGAGCTGCTATGGCGTGACCCGCGCCCAAACATGACACGCACAGGTCATGGCCATCCTCGGGGGGCATTTGTACCCTACATGAGGCACAAGGGAACTTCCCAGCTTCCATCTCCAGCAAATATATTTATATAAATATTTGTTATTATAACTTAAATATGTATAATATAAATATATATGGGCTTGTATATATATATATATCAATATATGTATATCTGTATATATATATATATAAAGATGTTTTGTATAAACAAAAACCAAAAGTCTTGGCTGACACTTATTCCCACAGCCTCACTGCGGGGAAAAAGGCAACAATTACCCCAGGTCCCGTGTCACGTGACACGAGACACGCTGGAGCACTTCCTTGTTGTCTTTTAGTTGTGTTAGCCTTTAGCCTAACGGACCACTTGGTCCGATATCTCTGACAGCCTCAAAATAACCCACTAGTTGCGTGAACCAGCGCGACCGCCGGCGATACGACTGTGGACTATAAAGATGACTGCCCGGTTTAAGGGGAGATGTCTGCGCGCTCTGACCATTGACGGGACAGAACAACACCAGCCCCCCCGCGTGAACCAGCGCCAAGCCGCCGGTGATACGAGCGAGCGGTGCTTCGCAGACAACTCTATCAGTAGCTACACTACAGTCACGGAAACTGGCGACAACCGCCAGCGATATGACCGTATACAGTGCGCTTTTGAGGCCACCGGCTCGTCAATCTGCAAGCAGACAACGGCCGTTAGACGCGTTAACCAGCGACAACCGCTGATGATACGCCTGTGAGGAGAAACACCTCCGCGAACGCGTAAGCCAGCGAAACCGCCAACGATACGTTCGGTTATAGAGCGTTCTCCTATAGCCAACTGATTCCCTGTGTTTGTGATACAAACAAGTTTGTGGCAGCGACCCCGAAAGGAGCACCAAAGGCACCAGCTTTCTTTACTGCTTCCAGCAGTGAGTCTCTCCGGAAGATAAGAATTCTAAATGTGTCTTTATGAAGGCTACGATCTTTCACGTCTGCTGAGGTGGAGATCATAAAATCAATGTGATCACGCACACCTGGGCCTTTTATAGCCCGTGCGAGCCAGGGTCAGGTGACCCTGGGGTGTCTTAAAGGAATAATCCACGTCGAGGTGGGGGTAAACCCCAAACATATAAATGAACATTTGATATGTTCGAGTGTAGAGATGGTCTCGATACGATAGAGAACACAACACGCACACCTCTTTTTATTGTCACCCCAAAACCCTCACCCTATCCAAGAGCCCATGGTCAATTATGCCCAAAGAGATTCACTACAATACAGTAATTTCAGACATGCAGGATCTATTCGTCTTCATCATCATCATCTTCAATGTCCAACCTAATAGTGTTGACAGTCTCCACCATAGCATTGAGTGAAAAGCAGGTTATTTGACTAGCTGCAACGTCCCTTGCAAACTGCTTTTCAGTCACAATATGAGCTCAAGTACTGCCTTTGGAGCAGGGAGGGCAAGACACCTGACTGGAACATACCCTCAACTCTCTGAATTCCATCTATTTTCTTCAATTGGTGGGCAATTTGACAGGTATGATTTAGCCCTCATTGTAACGTAGTTGGCACAGAGGATATGTGGTAACAGTGCAGCACAAGTTGGAGGTAGCATCTGAGTTCCCATCTGAGTAATTGCAGGGTGGACCTTTTCACCAAAATTGCTTTCTTTCACCTTAGAAATATTGCAAGAATTAGACCTCCTTATCTGTCATTGGATGATGCAAAAACATTGATCCATGCTTTTGTCTTCTCCAGACTAGACTATTGCAATGCACTTTTTTCTGGCCTACCAAAGAAAACTACAGATCGACTTCAACTAGTCCAAAATGCAGCAGCCAGGGTGCTAACTAAAACTAAGATGAGAGAACACATCACTCCAGTTTTAGCCTTGTTACACTGGCTCCCAGTTGGTTTTAGGATTGATTTTAAAATTCTCTTACTTGTTTATAAATCTCTTAATGGTCTGGCACCGTCGTACCTCGTCGACTGCCTGTCTAGATATGAACCAAACCGCCCCCTCAGGTCTTCTACTGCAGGTCTGCTCGTTGTGCCCTCAATGACTTATAAGAAATATGGTGAAGCGGCTTTCTGTTTCTATGGGCCGACAGCCTGGAATAAACTACCAGCACACCTAAGACAGGCACCCTCTGTGGATAGTTTTATTTTTACACTCTTGCTTTTGGGTGATTTTAAATATATGTGCCTGATATATTTTATGTCCACCCTGTCTGTATAATGTTTTTATTATAGAGCTCTTATTGACAGACTCGTGTGCAGACACACAAGGGAGGGAGAGAAGGAAAAATGCGGTTCATGGTCATCACCATCAGGCTTCAAGTTGGCATTGACCCATGTACTTTGGAGATTCCAACAAATGTTCTTCCCCAGTCAGCAACAGGTAGATTGTGTAGGCCAAGGAACCCTTGACATTTGTGACATCCTATAACTTGACCTCGCTCGAATATATCTATATTCTTTTTTTTTTTACCTGTTGCAAATTTCAGAGAAGTAACAGCAGGAGGACATCAGTGTCGGGTGACCAAACACATATATCTCGCAAAGCACCATAAGCAGTAGAGGCAAGGACTTGAGTAATCAGGGCCTATTCATGTGTGTGCACTTCCTCAAAATCATGTCCCTTGATGAATGTATTGTAGCATGAGAGCCAAATATGGAATTATGTATCATATTCAAACCAAATGGACCCTATAGGGACTTGGGTTGAATGGGTTGAATGTACCAACTTTCTCCAAAAGGAGGGCTAGGTACTCCAGGATGTAACCAAACACCATACCCTCAACTGGACCAAGGACCATGTTTTATTGCCTATTGGTATGTGGCCGATCAAGATAAGGGACATCCTGCCAGGGTCTCTTCTCTTCATGTGCACACAGCAATATGCAGCCTCTCTGAAATGAGGACAGACAATGGGAAACCATGGAATGTGCTAAAAACTGCTTGATGCAATGACATTTTACAACATTAAACTACATGGTTGTATTCCAATATGATGTACATCAACTATGCATTGATTTTAACATGTACGAATATGTATTTCTTTGGTTATTTAACTTTTTAAACCATCTGCCCTCTGAACGATATAAAACAATGGTGCTTGATACCTCTACATGTCTAAAATAATGATGATTACAAATATCTGGTCAAATGTAGGAAAATCTCGTTCCTTAGAAGTTAACAGGAAAAGGTTAATTTCACTCCATCTAAGAAAGGGGGTTTGCCGAAAAGACTGTGCCTCAACCCCACCCATTCCGGGGCTTAGGAACAAGCCCCGCCTACTCACTTTATAAGTGACTTCCTGGTTTTCCCTCTCTCTCTTCCAAAATCACTGAACAGACAACTACAGAACAGTAGGGCTAAAGACCACTCACCCACCGGGGGCTGTCATGCCCCGGTGATCACATCTCTCTCTCTTGGAGAAAACGCACTGAACAGACCACACCAGAACAGCAGGCCCTGAGACTATTTCAGCTGCCCAAAGCTCTCTCAACATAGAGTCCTGCCGGACTCATCATCAGGACTGCCAGTCCGTGGGATTGAGGCACGCTATCTCTCCCACTCCGACGACAACAATATCAACGACAGAGTGGACAAGCCTGTCCTCTGTACTCCATCTCTCCCTCCATCGGAAGGCCAGATACCCAGACAGGGAGATTTGGAGCACGCGCGCTCTCTCCTCCAACCAGACGGTTCCAAGAGGGGTGTGGAGCTGAGACAGCAGCAGGGCAGGAAACTTCCTGTGTCCCCTCTCCAGCCCGAGGGGGGGTGCACGCCTCACTTCCTGTCCCACCAGCTCTCATCCAAGAAGATGGCCGCCTCCACTCAAGCCGCATGGCCAGACCTCATGGTGACGACACCCAGCCAACATGGCCGACCTAGCGCATGCTAGCAACCAGCTAGCCACCAGTCCTTTCCTCCTGTTTCCTTTCTTCAGACACGTGACGAAAGCAGGCAAGGCAAAGTTTTTACATGTGTCAATGGCAACTAAGGCAGAGTAGGATTAGATTAGATGTTTAATGATTTTGTATGATTTCATTTCTTTCATTTATTTTCTTTTGGTGATTGTTTTGATTTATGTGTTTTTGGGGAAACGATATGCAACACTGGATAACATGTACAGTAGCCTGCCATCTATTTTGTACAGTTTGACAGGTTTTAAAATACTATGCCTACTACTTCCCTAGGAACCCATTTATCTATCTTTTGCTTGAAGAATCAGACATAGTTATGCTAGTCTGAATGTACATTTTATGATTTTTATAATAAATCACTTTTTCATATTTTAACCTTAAGTGTGGACATTGACATTCTTTCTGTGTGTTTTGAATCAATGTGATTGGTACTGGAATCTTAAATGCTTAGGCATTCTATTAAAAGGTAATTTGTCATTTTTAGTAAATATTCATATTTTACAGTATGTATGCACAGTAATGAACATTTATTGCAACTCTGCCAAGAACTCACGCTTGTAAACAATAGCGTGATAGAAAAATTATGTTTCATAATTATTTTATGAAATATTATTTTTAATATTACGATATATATTAATACTGTATCCATATTCAGTATTCATATGTGCACTACATATTTGGCGCCCAACGTGGGGCAGAGTCTTGTTCCATTACTGTACATACTGTAGATATGAATTTATGAAAATTCATAAATTTCATATTTCTGAAAAAAAATGATTTTTGGTCTAAAAATCATCCGGGATTTTAGCTGATTTCCAGTATTAATCATATTTTGTTCAAAATGAGCAGAAAGTAATTTTCCATTTTCTGTGTCTGTCGAGGCTATTACATATACGCTGGACGTACTGTAGTAGTATCGCACCGAGCCACAGCAAATGCACTAATTGTCAGTGTCATACTGTACTTTATCTTTACTTTATGGATTAGACAGAGTCGCGGCCACGGTTCTGAATAATTCATACTGTACATGTACAGTACTCATATTGAGTACAGTATATGTGTGTGGGGTGGGTCGAAACACCTGAAAGTCAGTGGTAACCATTTGTAATGATAGCTACATTCCATACATGTACCCTGATTTAAGCATAAGTAGTCGGTATTCCGGGCCACTTTCCACTTTAAGTTAAATTAAAGTGAGTGTGCGCCCGTCAAAATTAAACTATCGTTTAAACTGACTGGAAGAAAACTACTGTGTGTTCCGACAAAGTAGGATTTTTAGAATTGGTCCTACTTTCAGCGCTTCATAACAGCCAAATCGTTCGTTGTGTATGAAGGGGAATTATTTAATAGCGTATCTGATAAACTCTACGAAACAGTAAAGTAACCGGAGCGTTGTGCCTTGTAAATCCCAACACAATTCTTAAATCAAAGCAGGTTATATACAGCTGCGGGACGTTGGACACGGGACTCCGTGGACAACTGTGTGTGTGTGTGTGTGTGTGTGTGTGTGTGTGTGTGTGTGGGCGTGTTCGCCCTGTGATCAAGTGCTGTGTGTCTGTGCGTGTGTGTGTGTGTGTGTGTGTGTGTGTGTGTGTGTGTGTGTCTGTGTCTGTGCGCGCGTGTGTGGGTGTACGTGCTTAGTGGGTGTTACTTTCACTAGGCTCTCCAAGAGCCAGGCAAAATAGACCCATTTGAGTCCCATTTTGGCTAAGACGCCATCTTGAATAGAGGGTGGAGTCTCACATGCTTTGGGACTTCCCTCTCTCTCACACTCAGCGTTACGCGCAGCTATCACTTCTCTGGTGAGAATTAAACACCTCCCATACACAATACACAGACCAGAGGACAATTAAAAGGTTTCTCTGTGTGACAGTCTTAACATCACCTCAGATCTTTGGGTTTTCAACCCGTTTTCGACTTTGTACCACGTTGTAACATTAAGGATATCCCAACCATAATTTACAACTCCACGCACCTATATAGCTATCAAGCTGTAACTGTGAGCTTTGTTTTAAAACGTTTAAAGTGTTTGTTTTCTTATCTTATCTACTCTCTCCCTATTCAGTTTGGCTGTATTCTCCCAGCCTCGAGGACTTAGTGAATTCTATAAATTGGCACGACTGTTTGATTGATAACTGAATCGGTCTCACATGAACCGGTTCAGCTTTGTCAGGCAAACACTCTTCCAACTACTGGATGAATTAATTGGATTAATCAAGTTTAATCCAAGTTAATTTGTTTTAATTACTTATTCACTTTGGTCATCGACGCTTGAAAAATATTTTTTGCCAAACCTATCAATAGGTCTAATGGTTTAAGCCCTTTGTGTTTCATCAGTTATCAAGGACAATTATTTTAATTAAGTTTCAAATTTCATTAAAAATTGAAAAGATTGAAATTTAAATGTCACTTTCTGGATGAAATACAAGGGTGTTCTTTATTACTTGAAGAAGAATGATGAAAGCCTAGAGCAAACACTTAAAACCTACTAGGTTTATTTAATATCAAGTTCCCAAACTAGGATATTTGGTCTGACTACAAGTCAGACATTTTTGGCATATTCTCTAACCTCGGAGACCTATAGAAATTATATAGCTGACACGGTTGATTGATTGATCACTGATTTGGGCTCTTTCATGCTCCAGTTTAGTCAATCAAACAAACAATCGTTCCAGCCAATAAAGACTAAATTGGATTAACCTATTGTAATCCAGTCTAATTTATTAATTAATTCATTATCTCGGTCACCGTGGTTTGAAAATATCTTTGTCAAATCCTGCAATTACGCCAATCAATTGTTTTTATTTCTTTTATCCTTCATTTACCTATTAAGGACACTTTGTGTCCGCCTACTGTCAGATCAGCCATTCGTTTTCATTTCGTCTGGACCATCTGACGAAAACGCTTTAGCCATAACTCAGAAGGAACCCATCTCTCTCGCTCATTCGTCCAACTTCCATCAAAACACGCACGCTTGGCTGTGTATGAGTTTTGACAAACACTGGACCTACAGTACATCTTTGTTATTTGATTACCTGTTTTAAAACTTTTCCCCATCAGGCCAAGGCACCTCCCTACTCCAGGCATAAACAACACTACAAAACAGAGAGACAATAAAACTGTCTCTCCTGCGTCCTTCGCACGCAGGCCTGTAAGTTTATGACGGTGAGGGCTATATGGTCTGCTTGCATGCTGAGCATTGTCCAGCCATTTGCACTAGATTTGTTTTAACAGTGGGTAATCTACATAACAAACAAACTATAGCGAGCGTTCCATCAGTTAGCTAGAAGCAGTATTTCATTTTCTTTAAGCGTCTGACCAACCAGTGTTCTGCTGAACACTGGTAAGCGATCATTAATTTTGAGTTTATAGTTCTTTTCCCCAAAACTGTACCTTGCATTTTGTGTGTTTCCGAACTTAGGTTTCTATAAATTCTATCTGACACGCTTGAGTGATTGATTAACTGGATGGGACTCTTCCATTGAGTCCAGTCTAGTCTGTTCAGTCAAACAACCGTCCCAGTCAAAGAGGATTACATTGGATTAATCTCTTTTAACCCAGTTTAATCTGTTCTATTATTTAATAGTTTTGTTCTCGAGGTTTGGAGTCACCTATCTTGCTATTGGGTCGTTAGTAAGCTCTGTTTACTTTGTGCTTTATCCAGTATTTGAAAACAATTATTCTAATTAAGATCTAAATTTCAATTAAATTCTTTAAATTTTTCTTTTTGAAAGAAAAGGGAATTTTTACTTATAAGCCCCGTTAGTCATATGGATTATTAATTTAATTTATAAGACTAACTGAGGAATTTTTATTTAAACTCATAATTTACAGAACTTATTAGTTTTCACAGTTTGCATCGTAAGAAACAGCTGTTGAATTTGATTTCACTTTCTGGATGAACCTAGAGGAATTGTTGTGCTATTAGTTTGGAAAAGAATATAAACCCAAAAACAACGCTTGGAATAAAACATTTTTATTTTAAATATCAGGGTTCGATCTTATTTCTCCTTGATATTCCAGCTGTAGTTGGTCAAACTAACGCCTATCTTGTAATCATGGAGGCTTTTGTTTCGATGATCAAGTCCTTAGCGACGACTGCTAACTTTAACGGTCCACCCATTTTGGGGCCTTACTCCAGGACGGTTCACCAGGTTCTAAAAAAACTGGCTTGCCAGGGTTTTAAGACGGAGCGTCCGAGGCCCAGCAACAAGCTTGAATTGTTTGCTTTACAACTCATAGCGAAAGGTGATATAACTTTTCAAGAGAGACAGAGCGATCCTGATCGAGAGAGGAGAAGATGCCGCAGGCCCTCCTCTCACAATCACAACTGCTTTTCCTTGCCTGACGGCGAGGTCTCTCGTGACTGTAGTCTAAGCCCGTTCCACGAACTGAGTCTCAGTGACGGAAGTACGAACGAGGCCAATTTACTTCGGTCGGGAAGCTTGTCAACCCGTCCTACGACACGGGAAAGCCCTTTGCCTAGTGATAAAAGCCTAATTCAATCCCTTGATATTGGACAACTGTCCATGCTTTCTGCAACAGCTTTGTTGTCAGAGCTTGCTGCCAAAGTTAATGACCCTAAATCTCAGCAGGTAACAGATAAGTGTCCCTTGAAAGAGGTTCTGTGTCTCTCCGGAGACGACACTGCGTTTGAAACGCTCAGCAATCAAGCCCAGATGGCCGCTCACAGCCCAGGAGCTGAGAACCGCGAAAATGTGCCACCAGTACAGGACACACCATCATGCACAGAACACATTCTGTGCACTGATTACAATGCATGCACTCTTAAAGTGATTGACAGGTACAGATACATACACATCACAGCTGTTACAGCCTCGTTAATAGCACAAACCAGTGGTTTGTCACTCGCAACGCAATGCGAATGGGCCCACGAGTCGCTGTTGGACAGAGCAGCTGACAGTAGTGTGATGTCTCAAAGTTTGTTTCTTGACCTGCAATACCGGGCACAGCGTGCCCACCTAGAGGGCGACGGGTTGTATCAATCCCCCAGTGTTCGGCCTTATACTAAGGCTAGTACTCAGATGGTTCATGCCCTCTCGTGTCCTTTTCAGATGAGACACATGGCTGCAATCCGTCCAATGTATGCGTCTGAAATGGAATACCTCCCACTTCTCTTGGGCTATGTCCTGTTACTACTGCAACTACTATCTGTAATTGCCTTCTCAGAGGAGGAATTCACCCTCTCTACTGAAAAACCTGCGCAGGATTCGTTAAATCTAACTGACTTTGTGGAGTGTGACGCTCTGACGTGGAAACACCCACCCGTAGTCAAGCCAATGCCACCGTTGAACGGGGGGGGTGTCCTCCAACAGCAACAAATTCTTGTGTGCCCCTTTCTCCAGGGCCCCCTCGCAGACACTGCGTGTAACGGCGTGACTGACACCCTAGCAGACGCTGGGGCAAACAATGTCACCCAAAAGGACCGGAGTTTGAAAGGCAACACGTGCACAGACTCGCCTACGGTGTGTGTTGACATCTGTTCATACAGCAAACCTCCTCGCCAAGCGAAGGTAGAATTGGTATGGATAGATAACACGCCGGCGAGACCTTTGTGTTTCAAACTTGTTGCGGTGATTTCCAGCATACTGATCGCTCTTTGGTGCGCTTCCACGCACGGCAATAAGGGAGTAATGTTTTGCACCGATTCACACTACACCCGTCTCGACTGCACTCATCACTTACCCAACGGGCGTAAAAACGGTTTTCGAACAGCCGAGTTAAAACCCGTCAAGCATAAGGAGTTGGTTCTTGCCCGCGATCACAACGCGAACAAGCAAGACATGCAGGTATACGGTAAAAAGGTCAGAAACCACTCAAACCTTCTGGGACCTGCCATAGTTTTCAATGACGAGACAAGTGCCCTTACTAAAGCAGGGGCTGTCAACAACTCAGCATGGGACTTCGTCCCTGGGGTCCTTCTTTCTGATCTCACCCTTTCCGTCTGCGTTGTCTTAGCCTCGTCGATAGCTCAAAGTGTTACACTCGCAACACAACGTGACCCGGTCGTCCGTGAGACGAAACAGCTCCCGCGTAGAACTCGCAGGCCCCACGTGCCCTCTGCGGACACTAGGCAGACCCAAAGGTTAGCCAAAGTCCAGCGAAAGAGCGCATATAGGAAGCTATTCCCCCCGGTGAAGTTACAACATGAAGTAACCCACGTAGCGCTGTTGGACACGACAGCGGACATTAGTGTGATGTCACAGAGTTTGTTCCTTGACCTGCAACACCGGGCACAAAGTGCCAACCGTGAAATGCACATGTTGTCTCACCCCATTCAACCGTACGCTATGACTGGTACTCAAATGCATCAGGCCTTATTGTGTCTCATTCAGGTAGGGCACATGGCTGTGAAGCACCTGATATATGTGTCTGAACCTATACTCAACCTTTCAGAGGGGGGTTTCGCCCTAACCGCTAGCTTACTCAGGCCAAATCCTGTGGATTTGACTGACTTTGTTAAGTGTGTTTCTCTAAAGGGAGGACGTCGACACATGGTCGAGACAGTACCTACGTTGGACAGGGAGGTCTCCCTCCAACGACTGCAGGCTGACACCGATACCCCTGCCAGGGCTAGGGCGACCGATCTCGCCACGGAATATGTTGTTTTGAAACCCACCCAATATGTCTGTCTGTTCACAAACCCTGACGTTAGTTCTCTGCAGACCCCACCCCTTTTGGTAAGGCGCCTTATGTCAACGCTCATCTATTTGAGTGTGCTGCTGCTGCCTATTCTGCTCTGCGTTTGCTACGCAGTAGCCGCACAGGGGGGGTCCACGACTCACTGTAGGACATCGACGCCTTGCAAAAAGGGGGGTTTGGTTGGTCATTCAAACCACAGCGGTTATTTCAAAATAATAGCTCAACCCAATAAAGCACATGTAGTATTGTTGCGCATTCACTGTGCATTAAGTTGCATTAGGTTTGCCCCACCTGGGCAATACTAAGTGTGCCCTGTTCTCTTTATGTTTTTTTTCCTGCAATAGGAAGAATACCATAAATCCGTTTGCTCCCATGATAATTAGTAAGCGGTGTCTGGATCTGATCCATCCAGACCCGAGGCAAAATGTTCATAGAAGCAAATCCCACGGGATTGTAGTTAGAATCTAGTCGGTTTGCTGATCACAGACTTCCTAGACCACTATTTACAAAACCACCTCTCATTGATATGCTTGTGTGCTTGTGTTTTTCCCTAATCCACCATGGGACAATCTTATACCTGTTCATTTCTGACGCAAAATACTCAGAACCAGATGCCCTCCCTTGACAAACTCAAGGTCAAGGGAGTGAGCTCCACTGATATTTGTACTTAGAAAGCAGGCTCGGATCACAAATAACCAAGTACAGAACGTATACTCAGACGGTCAAACCCAATCAAAGTTTTAATCTTAACAAATACATGACAATATCTATAACAGGCCGCAACGGAGATGGGCCTGTTAAACTACTAATATTTGCTAAGGCATTTAGGACGAAGAGAATTATAATGACAAACACATTTAAAGAACAATATCGATAAGCATGATTGCCTTCCCTCTTAGGAAAAGTGGGAATGACCTCCACCTATGTACTGTATGATTGCAACTTTTTGTTTTGTTTCTGTTTGTTTGTTATCTCATATTTTCATTTTTTATATGCTTTTTGAAACATAGATAGGAACCTTTAGCTCCCAATAAGAAAATCATACACTATGTAATGCCTGATAACTATCTCTCTCCGGAGAAACCTGTTGAATGTACACACCTTTTCCACAGGCATTTCGAGTAGGCTTGTTTATGATTTTGGTTTGATTATTTTTCTTGTTTTTGTTTTTCCTGTCTTTCCTGTCTTGATCCTATTTCTAAGGGCCCCATACTATTAGGCCTATTTCACTGGGTGATACAAAAGCCTCCTTATTTGAACTAGGTGTTATTACTGTTATCCATGTTAAGGGGTTTTACTTTATGTTTTATGATTTATGGTTTTCATTTCATGAATTGTTAATCCATGATGTAGAACTATCTTTTTCCAGTTGTACCCAGTGATGCTAGATCAGTTAGTGAAGATCAATAAAAGTTGCCATCTGACATGTGTAAATATTACTGCCATCTGTGTCCTATATACTGCTCTCATCGTTGTTTTGTCATCCAAAGGTCGTGACTTCAACCTTCCGTTTTGTCGGACTTCGATGACAAAAGGGGGGATCTGTAGCATGAGAGCCAAATATGGAATTATGTATCATATTCAAACCAAATGGACCCTATAGGGACTTGGGTTGAATGGGTTGAATGTACCAACTTTCTCCAAAAGGAGGGCTAGGTACTCCAGGATGTAACCAAACACCATACCCTCAACTGGACCAAGGACCATGTTTTATTGCCTATTGGTATGTGGCCGATCAAGATAAGGGACATCCTGCCAGGGTCTCTTCTCTTCATGTGCACACAGCAATATGCAGCCTCTCTGAAATGAGGACAGACAATGGGAAACCATGGAATGTGCTAAAAACTGCTTGATGCAATGACATTTTACAACATTAAACTACATGGTTGTATTCCAATATGATGTACATCAACTATGCATTGATTTTAACATGTACGAATATGTATTTCTTTGGTTATTTAACTTTTTAAACCATCTGCCCTCTGAACGATATAAAACAATGGTGCTTGATACCTCTACATGTCTAAAATAATGATGATTACAAATATCTGGTCAAATGTAGGAAAATCTCGTTCCTTAGAAGTTAACAGGAAAAGGTTAATTTCACTCCATCTAAGAAAGGGGGTTTGCCGAAAAGACTGTGCCTCAACCCCACCCATTCCGGGGCTTAGGAACAAGCCCCGCCTACTCACTTTATAAGTGACTTCCTGGTTTTCCCTCTCTCTCTTCCAAAATCACTGAACAGACAACTACAGAACAGTAGGGCTAAAGACCACTCACCCACCGGGGGCTGTCATGCCCCGGTGATCACATCTCTCTCTCTTGGAGAAAACGCACTGAACAGACCACACCAGAACAGCAGGCCCTGAGACTATTTCAGCTGCCCAAAGCTCTCTCAACATAGAGTCCTGCCGGACTCATCATCAGGACTGCCAGTCCGTGGGATTGAGGCACGCTATCTCTCCCACTCCGACGACAACAATATCAACGACAGAGTGGACAAGCCTGTCCTCTGTACTCCATCTCTCCCTCCATCGGAAGGCCAGATACCCAGACAGGGAGATTTGGAGCACGCGCGCTCTCTCCTCCAACCAGACGGTTCCAAGAGGGGTGTGGAGCTGAGACAGCAGCAGGGCAGGAAACTTCCTGTGTCCCCTCTCCAGCCCGAGGGGGGGTGCACGCCTCACTTCCTGTCCCACCAGCTCTCATCCAAGAAGATGGCCGCCTCCACTCAAGCCGCATGGCCAGACCTCATGGTGACGACACCCAGCCAACATGGCCGACCTAGCGCATGCTAGCAACCAGCTAGCCACCAGTCCTTTCCTCCTGTTTCCTTTCTTCAGACACGTGACGAAAGCAGGCAAGGCAAAGTTTTTACATGTGTCAATGGCAACTAAGGCAGAGTAGGATTAGATTAGATGTTTAATGATTTTGTATGATTTCATTTCTTTCATTTCTTTTCTTTTGGTGATTGTTTTGATTTATGTGTTTTTGGGGAAACGATATGCAACACTGGATAACATGTACAGTAGCCTGCCATCTATTTTGTACAGTTTGACAGGTTTTAAAATACTATGCCTACTACTTCCCTAGGAACCCATTTATCTATCTTTTGCTTGAAGAATCAGACATAGTTATGCTAGTCTGAATGTACATTTTATGATTTTTATAATAAATCACTTTTTCATATTTTAACCTTAAGTGTGGACATTGACATTCTTTCTGTGTGTTTTGAATCAATGTGATTGGTACTGGAATCTTAAATGCTTAGGCATTCTATTAAAAGGTAATTTGTCATTTTTAGTAAATATTCATATTTTACAGTATGTATGCACAGTAATGAACATTTATTGCAACTCTGCCAAGAACTCACGCTTGTAAACAATAGCGTGATAGAAAAATTATGTTTCATAATTATTTTATGAAATATTATTTTTAATATTACGATATATATTAATACTGTATCCATATTCAGTATTCATATGTGCACTACAGTATTGTATTGCCTAACACAAAAAAAATGTATAAATAATACTGAGAATACTAATAAACCATCAGTATACATAAAAACGTTAAAAGTTTCAAAAAAAAGTTTCAAAAAATATCCCATCAAGATTTGGCGGGCCCCCTGTAGTAACTCTGAGGGCCTCCCAGGGGTCCCGGACCCCCTGTGGAAGACCCCTGGTATTTGCTACTGCTCCTTTTTGTTTTCAAAGCCCAGCTACAACAACTTCTATGCTTCAATTATGATCTAATTTAACATTGTTCTGGAGCAGGAGCAGAGTGATTACTGAGACAGGCTCAGGGGTCTGTCTGGGGGGTCCCAGGTGAGGAAAGACCCCAACCAAAAGTCAGAAAGGTTATTCTGGCTGCTTTAAAAGTGTAATAAACGAACTCAGGATGTTTTAAAACCTACAAAACAACTCTAATATTATGAAAATTGGACATTAACTGGCTGGCGTACTGTTCTGGGTGGTCCCAAAAGTGATAACCCGCAGAAATGGGGTGGGGGTCCGGAATATTTTACACCCATTTGATTCCTTGACCCAGAAAACATAGGATTGGCATGTTTAATTACGTTTCTAGGTTGTCTAGAAGCCAAGATAGCACAAATTATGTATTTTATGTCGGCCATTTTGAACGTCCAAAATGGCAGCTTTGCAGGTTTCTGTGCAAATGCAAACAAAGATTTTTGGATTCCCCATGCTCTGAAGATTCCAAAAATGTATAGTTTTACTAATCCCCACAAATTTTGAACGAAAATACATAGTGAACCTGACTAAAATGTAAACCTTTGTTCTGCAGTCATAAGCCCACGTTTGTTCTGTCTCTAACGCTCCCTGTTTCCACATGCCAATAAAGCTCATTTGAATTGAAATGTCGATTGCCTGTCTGTCTGTCATCACTCTAACCTTTATGACTATTACCTTTTACCTAATACCTACAATAGCCTATGATTCGGCAATATGTTGTGTTATTGCAGTGATCAGGCAGACAAAAGAAACGTCTATCTATATATGAGACGCATTGTGCATTGTTTAATAGGTTAAAGCAAATAGCATATGTTGTAGGCTATAGTACCTATTCTGTTTACCTATTCTGCGCCTTTACGCAGCAGTTGGATATTTGATTGTTAGTTGGGGTTGGGGGGCATCAGCATTGCAGCTATTGTAGTATTATAACTGAATAGTAAGCTACAGAGGAAATAAAGGAGGGGCTAGTCAATAAAGTATTGCATTCTGTAGACACTGTACACACACATTTGGGAATGATTAGGTGCAGAACGGTGCATTCCACAGGGGGCGGGATAAATGTATGTTCCTGCCAATTAGCACATACATGGCCTTGGAACCCATCAGAGATCTGTGCAGTGTGCTTTGTCGAGTCTGGCCGACCATTAATTATCATACATGAAGACAATGGCCACTGCTATGAATGCCAATATTCCTTCACATCAGAGCCAGACTTCATGCGAGAAGTTTCCTCTGTCTGACACAATTGCCGAAGAGACTTGCTTTTTTCATTGCCGAAATATTGGCTTGTCGAACTGCTGGCTTGTAGAACAATTGAGATTCGAAACATAGGCGTCTGTTTTTTTGGAAAAAAGGGGCCGTCGAAAGAGCGGCGCCGGAATCTCGCGATCCATAGTCGAAATATCGGCGCATCGAAGTCGGGGGCCGCCGAACAATTGACACGTCAAAAAAGCGAGATTTCCCCGCTCACAGCAGCTCACAGCAGCTCACATCCGCGTCTCCGCGCCGCGTTGTGAGCTTCCAGATCGGCCACCTTCCAGAGGACGCTGAAACTTGCAGGATGAGCACTATGCAGCGACGCGACCTCAGTTTTCCCGGTGAACCTGAGCGCAACGGTGGGGGCGCGGGAGTGTGGGGAACACACACGACTGACTATTGCCGATGATGGAGAGGTTATATAGCTTTATGTATTGAGAGGAACTCTTGTCAATTTCGTAAGACACTCGTCGCCAATTGTAAGACATTTAAAAGTTATTTGGGGCCATGATGATTGATAACCCCTTCTTCCCACTACTAGACAGCGACCGAGTCACAGCAGTCAGACGTGCAGTGCTCAGGTTCGGTCTCAAAAAATCGATCAACTCATGCGACCGTCGCTAATTCGAATGACACCCGCAAAAGGAAACATGCTAAATTCGCTTTGTCTTAATGCGTATTTCTGATAATTTGCTTCCCTAATTCGAATAAGTTTATGGAAACATGGCTTGTGTCTTTTCAATTCTCTACAACACCATGGACAACGCTCCACACATCCCAGACTCTTCTCCATTCTCTAAAACCCCCTGGACGACGCTCCAAACATCCCAGACTCTTCTCCAGTCTCTAAAACACCCTGGACGATGCTCCACATGTCCCAGACTCTTCTCCCTTCCATAAAACACCCTGGACGACGCTCCACACGTCCTAGACTCTTCTTCCTTCCCTGAAACACCCTGGACGACGCTCCACACGTCCTAGACTCTTCTTCCTTCCCTGAAACACCCTGGACGACGCTCCACACGTCCCAGACTCTTCCCCCTTCCCTAAAACACCCTGGACATCGCTTCACACGTCCTAGACGTAACCAAAAACAACCTTGGACAAGGTTGTCCAAGACACTTCTCCCTTCCCTAAAACACCCTGGACAACCCTTCACATGTCTTAGACCAGAAGCCGGCAACTGGTGGCCCGTGGGCCAAAAATGGCCCCTCGGAAATTCTTTCCGGCTCCTCTGTTTATTTTGAGAATGAAGATTATATTTTTTTAGATTATTAATTATTATTCTTTTTTGCAATATCGGACAGATATACATCATTATAGCTAGAATGTCCAAATAGAGAAACTCTCCCCACCTAAAGGATAAAATGCTTATTAAACTTTTATTCATGTTGGAGAGTGAATATAATACCACCACGCAGGCAATCAGTCAGCAGCAGTGTATTAGTAAGTCACACAAACAGTCCCGCTGCTGCTGCTGCTGTGAGCATGGACCTGGTCAAAGTGCTTCGGTCTAGAGATTTCGTGTCTGTCTTGTGGAAACTAAACACTTTGAAGGTCCCACTCCATGCTTCATCTTGCGGTGCCGTCTAAAAGTATTATTCCTTGCAACTAAGCAGGCAAAACTTCACGGCAAAGCCGCTGTGTAACTACAAAGCACAACGGCTTGATTGCTGAGACCGCGCAAGGATAAACACATTGTTTGCTGTCCATATTCCACTTTAAACGCCCTGTTTCCTCTTCTTTATACTTTTCCATTATTTAGAGCAGTGGTTTAAAAAAAGTGGGGCCCATGAGGGGGCTCCACTGGGTCCCCAGCAAAAAAAAAAACATTGTTAATAATGAAGCGTGAAAATCAGTCCCTTTAACTCCAGGACCAAAACTAGTGAAAATAAATCGATTAGAAAAATAATCGTGACTACTAATTGAAGCCGAGGCCGAATTGCACGAAAGAGTCCTGACAGCACATGGTTGGTTCTACAGACCCCAAATTTCGCACGCAGATAGCTCAGACCTTTGCCTACGTTCTTAGCTATGCCTCGACCCGACCCGATATGCGGTTTTCCGGAACCAACGCGAAAGGTTCGGAATCTCCATATGCAGAGTCCTGACTACTAATTGAAGTCAATGGACGCGAATCCGAATTGGCCCGAATCGCATGAAAGAGCCCTGACAGCACATGGTTGGTGCTACAGACTCCAAATTTCGCACGCAGATAGCTCAGACCTTTGCCTACGTTCTTAGCTAGGCCTCGACCCGACCCGATACACAGTTTTTCGGATGCGGCACGAAAGGTTTGGAATCTCCGTATGCGGAGATGACTGACATCGGGCCGCTCCGGAGCAAGCGCTGACTCATTGTGACATCACTTCATAAAAGGCTCTGACATCACATACGCCACATGAGTCAACAAAAAATCTCTGTGAGTGTGTATGTATGTATGTATATATGTATGTATGTATGTAATCCGCGTATCTTGAGAACCGTTCGTCCCACCAGCTTAAATTCAGCGCGCGTGTTCCCTGCTGCAGCAGGTAGTGCAGTGCCCGGCCTTGACCTGACCCGATACGCAATTTTTCGGAACCCAGCGCAAAAAGTTTGGATTCTCTGTATGCAGAGCTGTTGTCTGACATCAGGGTCTTCCGGAATCGGCACTGTGTCTGCAGAGATCTCCATATATGGGCATAAAATGGACGCAGAAGGGCGGCCGAGCTTCTAGTCAAATTAATTAGAGCATACATGGGCAACTGGCGGCCCGGGGGCCACATGCGGCCCCAACCTTCACTTAATGTGGCCCTCTGGTTACTGCAGTGCGAGTGACTATTTTGATTTCAGCTGTTACAATTCCAAACATGCAAACATGACCCACTTTTATTACTTCTACATACTTCTACACTACATTAGTAGCTTAATGACTAGCACTAGTCTTTTTCATGTCCAATGCATTTGTATTTAAGTTCATAAAGTTAAAGGTGATACACCATGAAATTTCACTTCTTTTTAAAAACTTTTTTTGGGGTCCCACTAGCTGCACCTTCTATCCTCACAAAGTCCCATTTCTGACCGTTGTGTCTTTCTCTGGTTTTGGGAAGGCGGAGGTTAAAAGCATCCCACGGGTTCTCAAAACAGGCTGTCCAGATTTGCTGCTGTCAGTGACGGCCGTTTTTGAAGAAATATATATATATATATTGTTTTGTCATTTTTTTTTTCAAAACATAAAAAAAAAAAAAAAAAAAAAAGATTTTTGGGGGGAGGGTGGCGCAGTTCAGGCCAAAGGTGGTACTGCAGCTGAAAATGCTCTGAGAGCTATTCAAAAATGAGAGAGGCTCTATTCAGGAGTGGTAATTTAGCCTCAAACCTTTTGAAAAACGTTTTTGGGACATAAACAATATGACAAATACTTTTTAAATGCATGGTGTATCACCTTTAACATAACAACATATAAATGCATTTGAAATTAAATACAAATGTTACTTTTCAGGATTCCAATTCAAGAATAGCAAAAATGTATTTAGGATTCCAATTCAAAAATTGCAAAAATAGCAGATCTACAATCTCAAAACGCGTCTCAAAATTAATCGCATGCATGTTTAATCGCATAATAAATATTTAACCTGAGACCTGAGAATGCGTGTGCATTCGTGCGTGTGTGTGTGTGTGCATGTGTGACAAACAGCGCCACTTGGTCACCAGCGGTATTGCAGCTCATGCTCAGGCTACATACACGCATAGTAAAAAACCTACAGTTCAAAAACTTGTACCACCGCTCAAAAATCGACCTCACGATATGTCAATAATGTTTGCACACTGCTGCCCGTTTTTAATTCATTTTCGGACCAGTGTTGATTTTTTCCGATTTTCGCAACTGTCGCCACTGGGTCCCTTGCTCTCTCTCTCTCCTTGGCCTTAAAAAAGTTTTTTTTGCGGATTTCGGATTTCCGAAACGGAAAGAAAAAACTGCAGTAGTGTGCAACCCGCTTAACTCTGTGGCCCAGAGAGATAGCGGCCTCTAGTGGCAGTCATGACAAACTTTGGGTTCTCTATATCGTCACTGTCGAGCAGAAACCTCGTAGCTCCAAGTTTCACGTGTGTACGTTTTTTCGCAAAGTAAAGCCCTGCGTCATCATACAAGGCCGTCGCACAAAAGTAGTGAAAACAGCAGATCTACAAGCACACAACGCCTCGCACCGCGAGACGTTGTGTGCTTGTAAATCGGCTGTTTTCGCTAGCTTAAATCTAGACACTGGTTATTTGAAAGTAGCAGATCAGGCCTGCAAGTCGGTTGGATAAACCTCATGTGTTCCCAGCCGAAAACGTCCATATATGGAGATACAAGCTGGTTTCTGAAACGACAGCAACGATTATGAAGACTAGCATGCATATCACACAACATGTGACACGCACGCACGCCTGCCACACACGCATGCGCGCACGCACACACACACACACACACACACACACACACACACACACACACACACACACACACACACACACACACACACACACACACACACACATTCCGCTGGACCATAATGCAATGCCTCAGGCATTCAACCTCCATACCGAGACGACGACACGCGCGTGTGTGTGTGTGTGTGTGTGTGTGTGTGTGCGTGTGCGTGTGCGTGCGTGCTCATTGTATGAATAGTTGTGTGAATTGCACCATCCATTTACAAGGAGATTGTCTGCAGGCTATAGAGACAGAGACAGAGACAGAGACAGAGAGAGAGAGAGAGAGAGAGAGAGAGAGAGAGAGAGAGAGAGAGAGAGAGAGAGAGAGAGAGTGAGTGAGTGAGTGAGTGAGTGAGTGAGTGAGTGAGAGAGAGAGAGAGAGAGAGAGAGAGAGAGAGAGAGAGAGAGAGACTTTTTGACTTTTAAAAATCCCTTTTATTTAGACAATACTATCAATACCATTCATCTCGCATATAGTATTGCAATTAAACAAAATGCTCCAGTCATTTTTTTACTTAAAAACAAGAGATTTTACATTTTTCCTTTTTTTTTTTTCCTTATACAGTTCAAATAAAAGACAGGGTACAAATTGTTCAACACTGGGACCTCTAAGCTCCCTCCACACCCAGCCCGGTTCCAATAATGTCCTGGACACCACAAACTTGCAACATTACAGTGCATGGCAATGCTTTGATGCTGTCTTAGTTCTATCAGGTTTTCAGAGTAGCCTTTTGAGTCAAAACACTTTTCCAACTCAGGGAAAAGGTCCTCCCCATCTGAACTCCTTACAAGTTCCGTATCATCCCTAGACAGCGTTCTAGTCCATTGTCTCAAAGAGCAGCCCACACAGCAAACTGATCTTAGCGACCCCAACAGATCAGCTGCCCTCGCTCCTCCACCATCAAAGAGCAGCCCACACAGCAAACTGATCTTAGCGACCCCAACAGATCAGCTGCTCGCTCCTCCACCATCAAAGAGACGTCCATACAGCACGCTGATCTTAGCGACCCCAACAGATCAGCTGCTCACTCCTCCACCATCAAAGAGACGTCCATACAGCACGCTGATCTTAGCGACCCCAACAGATCAGCTGCCCACTCCTCCACCATCAAAGAGACGTCCATACAGCACGCTGATCTTAGCGACCCCAACAGATCAGCTGCCCACTCCTCCACCATCAAAGAGACGTCCATACAGCACGCTGATCTTAGCGACCCCAACAGATCAGCTGCCCGCTCCTCCACCATCAAAGAGCAGCCCACACAGCAAACTGATCTTAGCGACCCCAACAGATCAGCTGCCCACTCCTCCACCATCAAAGAGACGTCCATACAGCACGCTGATCTTAGCGACCCCAACAGATCAGCTGCCCGCTCCTCCACCATACTTTGACCAGCTACATCCAACAGTCTCTTTGCTTTTGCAATATCCACTCCAGTGGCCCATGGCACAGAGTCACTGAGTGAAGTCTGATGTTGGACTGCTTTATGAGTCCATCCTGGCCCCTCCAACCAGAGGCTCTTCCTCAAAACAGTACAGGCATGTAGCGGTCTGCACCATTGTCCAGTCAAGCATTGCCCATATATCACCTTCATGTCCATTAAAACCAAAGCTAAATGAAAAAGAGGACTCAGTGCAGAGAAGGAGCCACACCACAGCACCAAACAATACATAAACATAACAAGAAACATTAAGCTGTCTGTTTAACAGTGTCATCATTCAACTCTTGCCTAACCTTTGTAATCTTTTTTTTTCAATCTGCTAATCTCCTGTTCAGTGAGAGCCCATTTTCCTTTTTTCTTCATATTTAATTTAGCTGATTTCACAAACTTCAGTTTACCAGGGAAATGTTTTTCATTTTTCAAAATTCTTTCATTTTTCGTTTTCTGTAGAAATTGCTTCATTTCCGACAGCTCATAACACCCTTTATCATCATTTTCCCAACAATCTGATTCAGAATCGTTTTGTTTTTCTTCGGCTGTCAACTTTTTGGCTTGTGACCCATCTGAACTGTTGGCCTTTCTTTTCTGTCTCCCTGCCTTTAACTTCTCCTCCTCCTCTCCCATATCAACCTCAACAACCAGACCTCCTCCCACCTCCACCTGACTAGCAGTGGGAGTACTGTCCTCTTGAGTACAAATAACGCTCTCTTGACTTGCCTCAGGTTCAGCAGCACTAGGCACCTTCTCTCCATCCCCCCCACCTTCCTCTCCCCCAGTTCCACCTGCTTGCCCCGTGCCCCCCTGCCCCCATGGATTCTTCCCCCTCTCCTTTTTACCAACACTAGTCCCAGCTGCAGCAATGTCCCTCTCAGGGCAGGACCTGACCAAATGTGTGTCCTCTCCACAGCCAAAACATTTCATATTCTCTGTTGTTGCATAAATTGTGTAATCAAAACCATCAACTTTCAGCTTGAAAGCAATAGTAAGCTCTTGGTTCCTATCAGTCATGACCATGTATAGCATTCTCCTGTGGGAGACGACATGTTTCAATGCAGGTGATTTACAGCCCGAGGGCAGCTTCTTAATGGGCGACACTACTTTCCCAAACCTAGACAACTCTTTGATAATCATCTCGTCGTCTATGAAAGGGGGTACGTTTGACAGCAAAACTTTCTTTGCTGGTGTAGTGAGGGGCGTTACCGACACAAACGTGTCCTTTACTACTAAACCGTTTGTAATGACAACGTTCGCTTTATCCACCTCATCCACAAAGATCACCACGCCACCATTCATTCTGGCAGCAGATTTAACGCTCGCGGACCCCACCGCGGCCGCTACCGCTACACTACACTCCTCCACGGAGCACGGAAAACTTGGCGAGATCTTAAAGCCATGTTTCCTTGTGAGTGTTGTGAACTGCATGACGCCGACAGCAGCGTCTGCTGCTGCGGCGCACAGCCGTCCCACAACCCCGCAACCAACACGGGTTTAAACACTAAACAATAGTGAATAAACCTACAAACTGAACACAAGACAGAAAAGCATAGAAAAGATAGAAAAAAGGTACACTCACTCCGTGGATTCACCCCCTCCACACCACGCTCCCGCTCACACACACATGCGCACGAGAGAGAGAGAGAGAGAGAGAGAGAGAGAGAGAGAGACTTTTTGACTTTTAGAAAACCCTTTTATTTAGACAATACTATCAATACCATTCATCTCGCATATAGTATTGCAATTAAATAAAATGCTCCAGTCATTTTTTACTTAAAAAAATTGAGATTTAACTTTAAAGCAAACGCATGGTCATTTTCAGTGTTATTCTATTAAAGCTCCTTTGAATTGAATTACATTGGAGAGAGAGAGAGAGAGCGAGAGCGAGAGCGAGAGAGAGTGAGAGAGAGAGAGAGAGAGAGAGAGAGAGAGAAATATTTTGTATCATACTGTATGTAATGCTTTGGCAATATAAGAATGCTTGTTATAGTCCGGAGGATTGAGACGAAAATCGTTCACTTTTTCATAAAAGCGTGAAACTTGGTACACTAGTACAGTTTGGGGCCCTGAACATTTTCAGATATGGAGCCATTCCAAAAACGCCCCCTGGTGGCCATGGTGGCCATTTTAATTTCCGCCATTACCAATTAATGTATTTTGCATCATAACTCCTGAACCAAGCATGATAATACAGAATATGTGATATCTACACCTATGTTTTGATGGTAAATGATTCCATTGATATCATGTACATCATAACATTTTCAGGTGAATAGTTAATGGTCAATTAGTGATGTTGTGACGTGTGAGGTAGTCCCATGGTTTTGTCAAAAATGTTTTTACTTTTTCATAAAGGTATGAAACTTGGTATACTTGTACAGGTAGACGAGAAGACCATACTGACTGCTTCATACATTTTGATGTTTGAGAGGATTTGTCTGTGCCAGACCTTATTAGAGAAAAGAGGAGGTATGCATTTCAGTGTGTTCTGTGCGGGTTCCTGCCTGGGACGGAAGTGTCTTTGTGAGAAGAGTAGTGGGGCAGGATGACATGGTTCTGAAGTGCTATATGTTTGTATGAGTGCCAGGCTGATGACGGGCACAGGCTCTAATGTGTTTCATGAACCATTATTTGGGAATACACTGAAGAAGGCTGGATAGCCCGAAATGTCTGTTTCTCATCCTAAGACGCAATAAAGCCATTAGGCTATGTGCGATCCATTTATTATACAAAAATGAGTCATCATCACATTGAGTTATTGGGCATTTGGGTGAAACACATTACGGTGTAAAAACTAATGGATGAGATGGAGAATTCTTTTTTTGGTATAAAGGACTCAGATTACAAAAGGAGGGAGATGGCATGACTCATGTTGTGCTCCCTGTTGATGTGTCACTGAAAATGTAGCAATGTAGCAGCAATAGGCATCATCACTATGTGTGCGGCACCGCACGACGGACGAAGTATACATTGCGCGGCACCGCACGACGGACGAAGTATACATTCACTACTAACTGATACGGCCCGCCTCCTTTTCAGACTGTTTGAAGAAACACCACGTGACCTACTGTATCATAATGTTAAATTTCGGCCGGTGTCGCCACTCCTTTAAGTACATCTTTTTTGATAGTAGGCTAATTGATTTCATGAGTGTTTTTTTCATGAACATGTTTTTTGTTTGACTGATAGATTGATTGTTGTCGTTGTTGTTGATGACGAGGAATCTATTCTTCACTGTCTCCTTCGCAGCCTCCTTCACATTGGTACAATGCAGTGTACTTCAAGGAGTCTTTTTTGCATTTGCAATGCCCCTGGAAGCCTTTCTTGCAGCCACAACTTAAGAGCTAAGGATGGATCATGTGGGTTCATCCAATCTCAGTCTGTTGGAGATGGCATTTCTGGTGCCACCTCAAGTGCTTGTCCCCAACAGTTTCCTTCTTGGTACACTGCTCTTTCGAGTTGTTTTAGTTGGGGGTATTTGCTCCATCCCTCTTCAGGTAGAGTGCAGCACAGCAGATAACAATGACAGCTCCTCAAGAGGGACAGCTAATGAGATGTGTCAACAAAAATAAATACTTATGGTGGACACTAACATAACAGTAAATTAGGCCCCAGAATGTGGAATTATACGAAATATGCTTGAAATGTAATTCTGCATAATCTCATTTATGCTATTTCATTGAATCCTCATTATATCACTGAACTGACAATTAACCATGCACCTGAACAGTTTATGATGTTGTACACGTTATCAATGGAATCCTTGACCATCAAAACATAGGTGTAGACATCACATATCCTGTATTATCATGTATGGTTCAGGAAATAAGACGCAAACTACATTATTTGGTTATGGCGGATATTAAAATGGCTGCCATGGCCACCAGGGGGCGTTTTTGCGATGGCTCCATATTTGAAAATGTTCGGGGCCCCAATCTGTACAAGTGCATCAAGTTTCATACTTTTATGAAAAAGTGAATAATGTTTGGACAAAACCACGGGACTACCACACAACATCACTGAATTGACCATTAATTATTCACCTGAACATTTTATGATGTTGTATATGATATCAATGGAATCCTTGGCCTTCAAAACATAGGTGTAGACATCACCTATTCTGTATTATCATGTTTGGTTCAGTTATGATGCAAAATACATTATTTGGTAATGGCTGCCATGGCCACCACACATCTGCTCTCACACTAGCCGTGTCTGTGGCTTCCCCCAATGCTCGCCAGCAGCAGCAGGGCTCTCCATCTATTTCCCATGACAAGAGGTTATCGAAGGAGAATCGTACATGTCAATCGACCCCAACAGATCAGCTGCCCGCTCCTCCACCATACTTTGACCAGCTACATCCAACAGTTAATGAGATCATTTGCATAAGAAATAAGGAGTAGAGGTCACCCAACTTGTGTTTTGGTGGGTTTCTGGTAAAATAATGAAGACTCTGTCACATTCAGGTGTAAGGATATTTACAGTGACCACTGGCTGTGTTTATATGAAACGACTTAAAGCAAACGCATGGTCATTTTCAGTGTTATTCTATTAAAGCTCCTTTGAATTGAATTACATTGGAGAGAGAGAGAGAGAGAGAGAGAGAGAGAGAGAGAGAGAGAGAGAGAGAGAGAGAGAGAAATATTTTGTATCATACTGTATGTAATGCTTTGGCAATATAAGAATGCTTGTTATAGTCCGGAGGATTGAGACGAAAACGTTCACTTTTTCATAAAAGCGTGAAACTTGGTACACTAGTACAGTTTGGGGCCCTGAACATTTTCAGATATGGAGCCATTCCAAAAACGCCCCCTGGTGGCCATGGTGGCCATTTTAATTTCCGCCATTACCAATTAATGTATTTTGCATCATAACTCCTGAACCAAGCATGATAATACAGAATATGTGATATCTACACCTATGTTTTGATGGTAAATGATTCCATTGATATCATGTACATCATAAAATTTTCAGGTGAATAGTTAATGGTCAATTAGTGATGTTGTGACGTGTGAGGTAGTCCCATGGTTTTGTCAAAAATGTTTTTACTTTTTCATAAAGGTATGAAACTTGGTACACTTGTACAGGTAGACCAGAAGACCATACTGACTGCTTCATACATTTTGATGTTTGAGAGGATTTGTCTGTGCCAGACCTTATTAGAGAAAAGAGGAGGTATGCATTTCAGTGTGTTCTGTGTGCGGGTTCCTGCCTGGGACGGAAGTGTCTTTGTGAGAAGAGTAGTGGGGCAGGATGACATGGTTCTGAAGTGCTATATGTTTGTATGAGTGCCAGGCTGATGACGGGCACAGGCTCTAATGTGTTTCATGAACCATTATTTGGGAATACACTGAAGAAGGCTGGATAGCCCGAAATGTCTGTTTCTCATCCTAAGACGCAATAAAGCCATTAGGCTATGTGCGATCCATTTCTTATACAAAAATGAGTCATCATCACATTGAGTTATTGGGCATTTGGGTGAAACACATTACGGTGTAAACACTAATGGATGAGATGGAGAATTCTTTTTTTGGTATAAAGGACTCAGAATACAAAAGGAGGGAGATGGCATGACTCATGTTGTGCTCCCTGTTGATGTGTCACTGAAAATGTAGCAATGCAAATTTTCTCAAGCTACCCTACCCTGCCCAAGTGAAAAAAGTATAGCTGAACTAACTACTTGAAAGTAATTCCGACAGCCACAAACTATTTGGACATGTAAGCTAGACATGCAATACTACTGGGACAAATTAATTTTGGGGTCTGTTTTGTTTCTTTGCACTATTAAAGCTATATAGTTACTTGTACATTACTTTAGATTCTTAATACTTTTGAACTTTTACTAAGAATTAATTGTGACCGTCAGGTCGCAGTTACTATCAAAACCGGCCCCGTCTCTTCCGGTCGCTTACAGACTTTTTAGCGGGCTGCAGTGGCGGGGGTCCGCGTCCGATAGATTTCTTAAGTACATCTTTTTTGATAGTAGGCTAATTGATTTCATGAGTGTTTTGTTCATGAACATGTTTTTTGTTTGACTGATAGATTGATTGTTGTCGTTGTTGTTGATGACGAGGAATCTATTCTTCACTGTCTCCTTCGCAGCCTCCTTCACATTGGTACAATGCAGTGTACTTCAAGGAGTCTTTTTTGCATTTGCAATGCCCCTGGAGCCTTTCTTGCAGCCACAACTTAAGAGCTAAGGATGGATCATGTGGGTTCATCCAATCTCAGTCTGTTGGAGATGGCATTTCTGGTGCCACCTCAAGTGCTTGTCCCCAACAGTTTCCTTCTTGGTACACTGCTCTTTCGAGTTGTTTTAGTTGGGGTTATTTGCTCCATCCCTCTTCAGGTAGAGTGCAGCACAGCAGATAACAATGACAGCTCCTCAAGAGGGACAGCTACTGAGATGTGTCAACCAAAATAAATACTTATGGTGGACACTAACATAACAGTAAATTAGGCCCCAGAATGTGGAATTATATGAAATATGCTTGAATTGTAATTCTGCATAATCTCATTTATGCTATTTCATTGAATCCTCATTATATCACTGAACTGACAATTAACCATGCACCTGAACAGTTTATGATGTTGTACACGTTATCAATGGAATCATTGACCATCAAAACATAGGTGTAGACATCACATATCCTGTATTATCATGTATGGTTCAGGAAATAAGACGCAAACTACATTATTTGGTTATGGCGGATATTAAAATGGCTGCCATGGCCACCAGGGGGCGTTTTTGCGATGGCTCCATATTTGAAAATGTTCGGGGCCCCAATCTGTACAAGTGCATCAAGTTTCATACTTTTATGAAAAAGTGAATAATGTTTGGACAAAACCACGGGACTACCACACGACATCACTGAATTGACCATTAATTATTCACCTGAACATTTTATGATGTTGTACAGTACATGATATCAATGGAATCCTTGGCCTTCAAAACATAGGTGTAGACATCACCTATTCTGTATTATCATGTTTGGTTCAGTTATGATGCAAAATACATTATTTGGTAATGGCTGCCATGGCCACCAGGGGGCGTTTTTGCGATGGCTCCATATCTGAAAATGTACCAAATGTCACGCTTTTATGAAAAAGTGAACGATTCACTTAAAATCTGGTCTCAATCCTCTGGACTATTATGCCAATAACGCATATTTGAATTGAAATTAAGAGCGAGAGAGACAGAGATAGAGAGAGACAGAGATAGAGAAAGACAGAGAGAGACAGAGAGAGAGAGAGAGAGACAGACAGACATAGATAGAGAGAGACAGAGAGAGAGAGAGAGAGAGAGAGAGAGAGAGAGAGAGAGCCAGAGATAGAGAGAGACAGAGAAAGAGAGAGAGAGAGATAGAGAGAGGCAGAGAGAGAGAGAGAGAGAGAGAGAGAGAGAGAGAGAGAGAGAGAGACAGAGATAGAGAGAGACAGAGAGAGAGAGAGACACACACACACACAAGAGAGATTATTATTAGTAAATTATATTATCAATGCTCACAGAAAGCAGCCCGAACGTTGTCATAATTTAAAATCACGTCAACGCTATCTGCAAATCATTCTGCTCCACCCCTCAAAGCCTGTAGAGGCCTACCAACAGAATGATGTCAACCACGAGAGAAACTAAATATGGCGATGATGATTACGTTCTGTTCCGTTCTTATCAATTTGCTTAGCTTGTGGGAACGGCGAGCTCCGCCGGCCATTATATCTCTCAACACGTGACCCCGGATCACGTTTTGAGTCTTAAACCTATTAAGACCAATACCGCCATCACCCAGCATCACGACCGACCCCGGGCAGAAACACTGACTTTGCAGTCAGAGCCACAATAACTATCTGCAACTGCCAGGATGCAGTGTTGGAAAAAGTACTCACATTATTTACTTAAAGGAGCTACAGTCAACTTTTTCTTGAAAAACGGATGCTAAAATAAAAATAATGTTTCGAAAATATGTTATAAAAAAATTCTAAAATGACCACAAAAAGCGTAAACTAATGATAAAATAATCAATTTGGCCATTGTCGGGCAGACACAATGTTTACATCCTAGTCTAACACTATCAAAGAATAGACTAGAATGTAAACAAAGTGTCGGTCTGACAATGGCCAAAATGATTATTTTATCATTATTTTACGCTTTGGTCATTTTTGAATAGAAACACATGTATGAAGCTTATTTTTTTATAAAATATTTTCGAAACATTATTTTTATTTTAGCATTTTAGCGTTTTTCAAGAAAAAGTTGACCATAGCTCCTTTAATTAAAAGTTTCAATACTGCAATACAGAAATACAAGTAAAAGTTCTGGAATTCAAAATGTACTTGAGTAGAAGTACAAAAGTATTGGCATCAAAATATACTTAAAGTACCAAAAGTAAAAGTACCAAATATTTGAAAATAGCAGATCTACAAGCTCACAACACGTCACAACGCGTTGTGAGCAAGTAGATCGGCTATTTTCAAATTGCCAAGGTATAAAATAGGGCTAAAGTGGTTTATGTATGTTTTGTGATAACATAATTTATATCTGCAAAGTAACTAGTAACTAAAGTTTTCAAATAAATGTAGTGGAGTAAAAGTACATTATTTGGATCCCAGATGTAGTGGAGTAGAAGTAAAAGTATTGAAAATTCGTAATACTCAAGTAAGGTACAGATACCTCAACATTGTACTTAAGTACAGTACTTAAGTAAATGTATTTAGTTACTTTACACCACTGCCAGATGTATAACAAAACTATGCACACATCACCAGGACAAAGTTGTGACAAAACGTCGTAATTTGTGCTACCTCATGGCAAGCTAAACAATACAAACTGAAGTATAAATAACATAATTGCGACCGTCTCATGTAGGGATGGGACGATATGAAAGTTTCATATAACGAATATTGTGACCAAAGAAATTGCGATTTACGATATTATAGCGATAATCAAAATATCCCCGATACGATAATCGTGAGTGTGTTTTATCACAATAAACGATAATGTCGCGTATCGTCCCATCCTTAGTCTCATGTCAGATGGGGCTACAAAACCGTCCCAACCATCTGTGAATGTGGAGAAGAGGACCATAGGATGCAGCACTGCCTTGTCTGCCCTCTACTACCCAACCAGTGCAGCTTAAAAGATCTTGCAGAGTTCAATATCAAAGCAAAGGACTGTGTAAAAAAAAACTGTCATATAACTGCTTCTAAGACACGAAAAGAAGAAGAAGAGGTACATTTCTAAGGCCAAATATTGTACTTTTACTCAAGTCCATATCTAGGAAGACTGAAAAGAAGAGTACTTTTAGGTCGGCTGATTACTATTTTCTTCCCTAAAATGCAATTTAACCACACATCTGCTCTCACACTAGCCGTGTCTGTGGCTTCTCCCAATGCTCGCCAGCAGCAGCAGGGCTCTCCATCTATTTCCCATGACAAGAGGTTATCGAAGGAGAATCGTACATGTCAATCGACCCCCTTAGTTTTTTACTCTTACTTGTATGTTTATTTGTACTTAAAGTATATGATATGATATGATATACTTTATTGTCAGTTCACACTGA
>NC_137828.1:14130264-14132764 GCF_963921795.1 Nannobrachium achirus
AATATAAAATATACAAATATATATGTATACTTTTTTTAAATGGTGCCACCACATTGTGGCGACATCACAATGTGGAAATACTCAGTTATAAGTAAAAAGTACTTGAGTAAAAGTACACAACAGCCTAAAGGCACAGACTAAAAACCACATGGACAAACATGCATGCAAACGCGCAAGAACACACACCCACACAAGCGCGCACGCGCGCACACACGCACACACAGCCTATGGGTCAGTCAATATCAGTGGTTGTTACATAAGTCAGGTCAAGTCAATTGTTTGTCATATTAAAGTAGCCTACGTCTAACACACACAGTTGAACCAAAGTGACCTAGTGTTTCCCAAACACTGGTCATGGTCTCATTTTGGGTCGAGGGCCCATTTTATTACCGGTACGTGCCACACATAAAAATGTATTCTTCGTATCCGTTTTAACAGGGCTACTCAAAAAAAGTTTTTTTTCTTTTGCTGTAAAAGTTTGGAACCTGTGACGTGACGTATACAGGCTAGAAGGGCAGGCTATTCCACATGAAAAAGAACGCACATTTTGCTTCAACTGGACTCACGGGACAGTAAGACACACCTGGTCTGAGTGACCCATGGGCTCTAAGTGACCCAGAAGAGGATTGAGGTCACAGGTGGCCTGGCAGCTAGTCCATTCAGGATGGAACGCATTATTACTTTAACTATTATTTCAGGCTTTAACTATTGAAAATAGCAGATCTAGAAGCTCACAGCGTGAACATGTTTGCAAATCTTTGAATATATATTTTTCAAAGCAAATGTTTGTAACTCAAATCGGGTCAATAATCGGGTCAATATATTCAGAGACTTGCACACATTTTATTGATAAAAATAATTGCAGATCTACAAGCTTGTATATTATCTCCTATTTTCAATAGCTAAAGTATAAAACAATTCCAGGTCTTAATGGGTTAACTACTTGAACCCCGGTGCCACGATTTTGGGGGTAACATTTGCCAAACGCAACCGATCTAAGCTCACAACACTTCGCCTTGCCATAGACGGTTAAAATAAATGTCTAAGTCATAGAGTTATAATAAGAATAGAGAGGGCAACTGATATCCCCGCCCGTCCACTTGCATTGAGTTGCTCACCCAGCGCATGAAGCGTACTTCCGCGTTTGAAAAGCCTCTGAAAAGTGACGTATTGGGTCAACTATTTGGCTTCTGAGCCAATCACGACGGTCGGGGAGCGAGAAACGGGGAGGCGGGGGTAGCGGGGGGCTATCTGCCTCAACTGAACTAACTGTATGAATAGTTGACCCAACTGCAGTACCTCAAACGGCCACCATGTACTTTTTGCTTCAAAGCGCCCCCAGGGTTCTGGGGGCTTGGTCTAAGTGGGTCTCGGCGTCACCCGGTTTATACTAAATTTCTGGTCTTGAATTGGAATCTGTTGCTATTTTTTTAATTGGAATCCTGAAAAGTAAAACTTGCAAATTATACTTATGTTAACTTTATGAACTTACATACAAATCCATTGTACACAAAAAAGACAATCACATTACCAGTAAGACTCCCGAATCGGGAGATAAGCGACCGTCGGGTCGCATACACAAACTTTAGAAGGCAATGGTAGGCAATCAGGAGGGAATATGGGAAATGGGGCAGATCCATGTTGATGACATGAATTTAGAGATACTTTGTACCACTTTGCGTGATTTTAGGGCAAAATCTGTAGGAGCAGTGTCCAAAAATGTGTTTCGCAAAAATCTTTCACGGTCGCAAGTTACTATGAAAAAAAAATAATAATAATACTAGTCATTAAGCTAGTAATGCAATATGTATGCTTGGAATTGGAACAGCTGGAATCAATAATGTATCATAACGTTTCTTTCATTCAGTATTGTTCTGTATTTGTCATGTACTTTTCATGTATCACTGTTCTGTTTGGTTTTTGGTTTTCTGTTACTGTTTTTGCCTTGGTGCTCTGTATCTTATTTTGTAGTAATGTCCTGTGTCTTCCTATCTGCTCCTGTAGTTCTGTTTACCTGCCTTGTCTCATCTCCCTTTGATTTAGTTATGTGTCCTGTTGTGCCCCAGCCTATGCCTGCCTTGATTTGTCCTTGCGTTCACCTGTGTTGGTTAATCCCCTGTCTATTTAATCGCTGAGTTTGCTGTGTTCCTGTTGGTCCGTAGACTTATGTTGCGTGGGTTTATGTCAGTGCTTGTTGCCTATGAGTTCCGTTTGCAGTCTGTTTGTTAAAATAACTGCAGCCGCGTCCCCAGTCATGTCTGTGGTTCTGTCCCTTTTGTAGCCCTCAATTTCCCCAAACTGCTTCCTCTTCCCAGCCCCCACTGTTCTCTCCGTTAATGTCCTACCCTTCAGTGAGAGGAGAACAGCCAAACAGCCAATTGAACTCTCTCCCTTCCTGTTTATCAGCATGTCTTCCTGCGTGTTTGTCTGTTGGTCTGTCTGCTAGTCAGCTAGTCCGTGTGTTTACTCCCCAGTCCTTCAAATAGTATTGCCACAACTA
>NC_137828.1:14137764-14155264 GCF_963921795.1 Nannobrachium achirus
GTACTTAAAGTATATCAGATCTACAAGCTCACTGAGCTTGTAGATATAATATAGGGCTAAACTAAAGTGATTAATGCATGTTTCACGATATTACATTTTTGTATCTGCAAAGTAACTAGCAACTAAAGTTTTCAAATAAATGTACTGGAGTAAAAGTACAATATTTGGATTTGGATATTTGGGGTTTTCAAATAAATGTAATGGAGTAGAAGTACCAGTGTATCAGTTCAGAAAAAAGCTAAGGTATGGCAACATGACTGGTGTCTTGCACGCGTGCGATGTTGCCATACCTTAGCAACAGTCATGATACATTTATTTTAAGAAATACATTCTATTTTTTCCCCCGTTTCTAAGGTTTCTTGGGCTGGATATGGCAGCCTGGAATGGTTGTTCAAGTGCAGCTAAACTTGACATGTTGGTAAACGTGCCACAATTAACAATAATGAATTGCACCTGTGCAGCTGACCTGCGGAACCTGGGAATATACCATTTTGTCAAGATGGGGAGAATACAAGTGTGGAGAATAAAATTATAATACCTTGTTAAAGTGACCATTTTGTATTTTTTTTACTGTAATTTAACAACATAATAACCAGCACAGATAGACAAAGAGACATTCATGGATTTATATTTAAAGGTAACTTTTACTTTCCCCCCTGGACCCAGGGTATGGCAGCTGCATACCCCTGCCATACCCAATTGACGCCCCTGAGAAGTACACGTGATGGAAATTGGAAACACTGCAGTAAGGTAAAAATGCCTCAAAAGTGTACTTAAGTACAGTACTCAAGTAAAAGTTACTTCACAG
This sequence comes from Nannobrachium achirus, assembly GCF_963921795.1. Lineage (NCBI taxonomy): Eukaryota > Metazoa > Chordata > Actinopteri > Myctophiformes > Myctophidae > Nannobrachium > Nannobrachium achirus. Next base: position 14,138,573 of record NC_137828.1, read on the forward strand.
TGCTGGGTTTCCGCTGCGGAGGCGTTGACGTGAGGTTATCAGACGTAGCAGCCTAAACGTGTCCTAAATCTGTCCTCTCACCCACGCAGGGTTTGGTCTGACAATAGCAGCATTGAGCTAACGAGGACGTGTTGTGGTTTCTGTGGTGCTGCTTGTTCAGTTTGGAAGGTTCGTAAAACAATGTCAAGGACCGCCATGACGCCATTCTAACTCTTTTCTTTCCCGAAAACTGTTTTGTAAACGCATGTTTTCCCCGGGTTCCTTTCACTGTTGCCTGGCTAATTCTCCTCTTTTGTTACAAAAAAATAAAATAAAATCAAACCTCAGTTCGAAGTTAGCGGTGAGCAGCTATACCCGGTGTGTGTGTGTGTGTGTGTGTGTGTGTGTGTGTGTGTGTGTGTGTGTGTGTGTGTGTGTGTGTGTGTGTGTGTGTGTGTGTGTGTGCGTGTGTGTGTGTGTGTGTGTGTGTGTCCGCGCGCGTGTTTAGTCTGCGCAACAGTGGTCTTCTCAATCTGTTCCTGCATAGTTTAAAGATCCGGCCACGCACCATTGTACTAATGAAACATAACTCCGGCGACAAACCGTTGTACAAAAGAAACATAGCGCACCACTTGGTCAAAGTTCATCCTAACACGGACAGACAGACAGACAGACAAAGCGAAACATTGGGAGGCGCCTCCAACGCTCCAAAAATGTGAGCAGTTCATTTAGAAGTTAGGTTTCCTAACTAATCAATGGGTGTGTGTGTGTTCGTGCGTGCATGCGTGCGTGTGTGCGTGCGTGCGTGCCTGGCCTGCTCAACAGCGCCCCATGGTCACCCAGGCCTGCCACTGGTCACCAGTGGTATTGCAGCTCATGCTATAAGACATACTAACATACTGTAGATAGTAACATAGTAACATACGGACAAAGTCACTCTTAGGAGACGGTGTGACCACCGCTCAAAAAAGAAGTGACTCTCCTCGACAATCCTTATCAGTAGCGGAATCTGAATAGAATTAACATGACAACACAAATGTTCTATTTTTTTAAAAGCTTCACAGTTCACATTAAATCTAGCACAAAATGGACGGAGCAACTTTCTCTTGTAGTGGAGTAAAATTTGACCAGGAGTATCTCTACTTGTCGTTGGACTCACTGGCTGTATGTGATTGTAGAGTGTGCGTGTGTGTGTGTGTGTGTGTGTGTGTGTGTGTGTGTGTGTGTGTGTGTGTGTGTGTGTGTGTGTGTGTGTGTGTGTGTGTGTGTGTGTGTGTGTGTGTGTGCGTGCGTGTGAATGCGTCCGCGCGCACCTGTGTATGTGTGTGTGTGTGTGTGGGACATGTTTGACTTCCGTGCCTGAACCACTACGGGTAATGCTCCATTTTCGGGGGCCCAGGGGGACCGAGCGGCCCAGAGTTGGGGCCTCTCGTTATCACCTGGTGATGGTCCAAAGTATGGAGGCTAACTGCAAATAATAGAGAGGATTTAGAACAAAATATCCTGAGGCCTGGACCTGACTCCCTGCCTGAAACCATTACTCTGGAGGAGGAGAGGAGAGTGTACTGCTTTGCCTCCTGGTGTAGGGCATCACAGTTTAAGCCCCGCCTGTCCTCACTCTGGACCCAGAAGCGTTTTCCCCATTTATTTCACCATAGACATTTCATAAAGTATAACACCTTTAAGCCTCTGACAAAGCCACCCCGGCTTGTGAGGAATGATGACAATAAACATTATGTTTTGCATGCAACGAGGCAAATTCTTTTTTTGCTATGGTATGATACATTTGATTTCTCTGCTGAGCAGGCGAGTATCCTCTCCTCTCTAGCTCAGCCTAGTTCTGAGGACAGCTTCCCCCTATTGTCATCACTATTGATGAGGTTCGCAAGGTGCTTAAGAGCATTAAGGTGAACAAGGGCCCTGGGCCTGATGGAATTGACCCTCGCACCTTTAAGGTCTGTGCTGATCAGTTGTGCCAGGTTTTTCATTCTCTGTTCTCTCTGTCACTGTCCTTACCTGCTCTTCCTGCTATGTGGTTAACATCATGTCTTGTTCCTATTCCTAAAAAGAACAATGTGCGTAATAGCCTCACTAACATGAGACCTATTGCTTTAACATACCACATCATGAAGTGATATTTAGACCCCTTGCAATTTGCATACAGGAAGCGTGTAGGAGTTGATGATGCTCTGATTGTTATGTTACATCATATGTACACTCACCTTCAATCATCTGCCAGTTCTGTTAGGGTAATGTTTTTTTTTTTAATTTTTCTAGAGCCTTCAATACTATACAGCCACATATCCTAGCTCAGGGGTCTTCAACGTTTTCAGGCCGGGGACCCCCAAGCTGATGGGGAGATGGAGCAGGGACCCCCTACCACCTCGTAGGGTGGGGGGGGGTCGGGGCTACGACATATTTTTTATTTTAAACATGTACAAGTTACAGCGAGCAGGGTGGGCCGTACCACTAACATTTCAAACTGAGAACAAATGTCAATAATATCAACAATCTGTCAATTGCATAGTAATCATGTATTCAAGCTATTCAAAATGGATAGAATCATGATTTATTTTTTAAACATAAATGTGAAAAAAACAGACCCCCTGTTGAAGACCCCTGTCCTAGCTAATGAATTGAGGCAATATAAACTGCATAATTCAACCATCACCTGGTGCATGAAATATCTAGTGCCTCAACCTCAGTTTGTTAAGCTAGATGATGCAGTATCATGTCATCTGGACAAAAACTGGAGCCCCTCAGGGAACAGTTTTAGCTCCCTTTCTATTTGTCCTCTATACTGCCGATTGTAGGCACAGTTAACTTTTGTAAAAAGAAGGTGCCTATTTCACCTGTCATCATTAAAGGGCAGGAGGTAGAAATAGTCCAGTCCTATAAGTATCTTGGTGTTCACTTGGACAGGAAGCTGGACTGGAAGATGAACACAGATTCTGTGTTCAAGAAAGCTCAGTCTAGACTTTTTCATTTGAGAAAGTTCAGATCTTTTGAGATCAGTAGGTCACTTCTTCATGTTTTCTACCAAGGTATAGGGGGCAGCATCACGGCCGATGACAAAAACCGGATCAATAAATTGATTAAAAAGGCTGGCTCAGTGATTGGCCTCCCTCAGGATACTTTGGATATCACTATAGCCAATCGAATGAGGACTAAATTGAACACTATTCTTTCCTTCGGAGGTCATCCTCTTTATAAGGTATTTAGGGACCTGCGTTGCAAGTTTAGCAACAGGTTTTTGATGCTTATAATCTCTACTGAGAGAATGAAGAGATCCTTTGTTCCTGCTGCTGTTAGATTCCTTAACGAACACCGCTAGCTTTGTTTTGGGAGGGTGTTTTGTTATGTCATTTGTAAAGTCTGTTATTGTCACTTGCTGTGTATTGTATGTTTGTTATTTGCTGTTATTGTTACTTGTGTATTTGTATTCGCTCTGGTGGCAAAACATGTTTCCCCTCTGGGACTAAGCAATAAACCCATACCATACCATACCATTAGAAAGCTGTGTGTCTTCATGTGTGTAAGTCGTCCCACGTCCAGAATTTGTTGTCTCACGTCTTTCCACAGAATATTAGAAAACGCTCAATAGTGGGCTCGATAAAAGCCTGGCTCAATAAGCAGGATCGATAAGGTGCCCCCTGGTGAAAGATTGGCCCCCCCTAAGCCCCCCTCCCAACAAACACAATTATGATGAAAAATATTTATGGAATAAATAAATGTAATAATATGTGAAAGACAACTGACTGACCTCTATGTAAACCATACTATATGGACAGTTTGTTCTGCATGTCACTATGCTGGAAAGCATCCTCAGCCTCACAAAAACCCTATCCGATCATCTACAGCACACAGATTTGGAGCTGGCATCTGTTCAGTTATCAATACCCTAAGCAAGAGAATCGCGTTTGTCGTATTAGTCATTATTGTTTGTTGCCAAAATCCATTAGCCCCCACACTAAAAAAGCCAGCCCCCCCCATCGCCCCCCCCAGTCACAATTCCCTGGAGCCGTCGCTGCCTACTCACCACGAGGTTGCCGATGACCATGACCAGCATGAAGACCAGGATGCAGAGCGGCTGGCCCGCCACCTCCATGCAGTCCCACATGGTCTCGATCCACTCCCCGCACAGCACGCGGAACACGATCAGGAAGCTGTGGAAGAAGTCCTTCATGTGCCACCGCGGCAGCACGCAGTCCTTGGAGATCTTACACACACAGTCCTGAGGGGAGGGGGGAGAGAGAGACAACATGTTAATTTTTTATTTTGTTAAAAAGGGTCTTCAACAGGGGGTCCGAGACCACTATAGCCTGATTTCAGACTCAGCTGAAGCTTTATTCTGACATTGTTCCCTGTCTGAACGATTTACAGGGGAGGGACTTTGGTAGCCATTAGCAGGGACGTGCTGGGCCCCTGATTCAGCCCTGGAAAAAGAGTTGTAGGCCCTCATTGCGCGCTATAGAGAGAGAGATCTCTCTATAGCGCTGCTGCTACTCAAAGATATGCCATTTCAGATCATGACAACGAGCCAATTACATGAGTTATATTTTGTCGTTGTCTGGTGGAAACCTTGTATGTCCAAAACCGTTTGTTTTGTATTTATCATTTAAAAAATGATTTAAACTAGTGAAAACAGCCGATCTACTAGCACACAATGCCTCGCACCGCGAGGCGTTGTGTGCTTGTAGATCTGCTGTTTTCACTACTTTTGTGCAACGGCCTTGTATGATGAAGCAGGGCTTTGCTTTGCGAAAAAAAAATTACACATTTGAAACTTGGAGATACGTGGTTTCTGCCCGACAGTGACGATTTACTTTGTTGGCTGCCCAGCCCCAAAAATGGAACCAAGGCCGACATTTTATTTGTATTTTTTTCCTAATGGCCGGCCTGGACCGGCCGGGAATGAACCAGCAGTTCGGGAGTTGTTCCGCTTTTCCCAATGGCCAGCACGTCCCTGGCCATTAGCACACACAATGACAACAAACATTGCGTGTGTGTCTGTGCGAGTGACTGCTTCCACACAGAACTGCGATCAGAAACTTGTAATCAATTCAACAGCTTGGTGAATTAAATCAGCGTGTGTGTCCCACTGTGCCACTGCTGTCTGGTGTGTGTGTGTGCTCTTTCTGAAATGTAATCGTTTCAACTGCTGCGCGGCTTGGAGACGCAATTTCGGATCGGTAAACTGACGATTCATTCATTCATTCAACACCAGACCAGAGAAACAGTCCACTCTGAGAGTGGGCGGGTCTGTGGGCTGGAACCAGGCTAGGACCTCTAGGGGGTACTCAGAGTTACTACAGGGGGTCCTCCGAATCTTTGCGTGATAGAAGGTTTTAAGATATTTTTGGGGGGCTTTTTCTGCCTTTATTGATAGGTACAGTATACAGTAGGTTGACAGGAAATGGGGAGAGAGATGGGGGGGGTGACACGCAGCAAAGGTCGTCACGATCGGGACTCGAACTCGAACTCGTCATGCCGGATTACCAGCCTAGGTGCCTGGACCACTACTACCCTGATATAAAGTTTTTTCTCCTTTTTTATATTAATCACTTGAACCCTAGCGTCCATATTCTGAGAACCTTTGCCAAAAATAGCAGATCTACAAGCTCACAGCACAAGGCGAGGCGTTGTGAGCTTGTAGATTAGCTATTTTCGGCAAAGAGGTTTGGTCTAGAGGGGAAAAAGAGCAGGCTAAGTACAGAGTGAAGTTTATTAAGTATTGACGGTTCAAGTGGTTAAATATCTGAAAATACAAATCAACATGCTTCCAAAATACACTGATGAATGTGCTGTCAAACAATGAAAATATGGAATCTATGAACAGGTTGTGGGGGTCCCTGCTTCATCTCTCTCTCAGAACGTTGAAGAACCCTATATGATCAACCAATGTTTTGCATAAAAGGCAAGAGTTGGAGTGCTGCCAAATTAAAGCACAACACGCCATATACAGTATTAACACGCTCATCGCCGATTCGCCGGGGAATTAAGAAAGAATTTGCAGATCTACAAGCTCATATAGTGCGACATGAAGTGGCGCGTGATCTCTGCTATTTTTGAATCGATAAGGTATAAAATATTGGTCAAAGTGGTTCAAATGGAGTGTGACGCTATATTAGCTGAAATGACACGGATGCTTTCCCGTTATTGAAGGGTTTAACCCATTTAGGCCTAGAATTAGAAGGATTCAAAAGACACTTATAGAATCGGGTCAAAATTCTAATGTTCACGACTTTTCAAAAATAGCAGATCTACAAGCTCGCAGCGCGGCACTCGGTGCCGCGCTGTGAGCTTGTATATCTGCTATTTTTCAATAGTTAAAGTATGAAATAATGATACACAAAATGTGTATACCCGTTCTAAATGGGTTAACATAGGTCCCGGATTGCAGGTTTAATTAATTACAAAATTATACGCTGAGAAAATGAATGCCTTGGCCTGTTTCATTGATTTCAGAATTGCCTTCCATTCCATCTCTACAGGCTGGTCGGTCACACACATACAGTATGATTTGATTGAGGACATGTGTCCAACAATCACAATATGTTCTCTAATGAAATGTGCAGCAGACAGACAGGCCTCGGGCAGTGGGCCAGGGGCTTACAGTCCAATCCCGTTCAATCAATGCAGCAAATATCAACGTATTAATCTAGACTGTATGCCAACAGAATGAACGAACCAATTAGAGCATTCCACAGCACAGAATGAATGACCAGCAGGGCGCTGCAGTATGCAGATGTACCTCAAGTCACAGCAGTCAGATCACTCTTATTTGCAACCCTAGGTCGCAGTTTAGTATGTGAACGGTCACAGCTTGGCCGTATCTCTGTCTCTACCGCATGACACTGTGGTTCTATGGGTTTGTCGCTCTGACATCATGCTCTGACATCACTGTGATATCAGGGGAACCACTCTTAACAGAATGGGTTTGCCGCTCTGACATCACGCTCTGGCTTCACTGTGATGTCACACTAACAGAAAAATATGGGTACCAGGGGTCTCCATATTATGGGTAACTGGTCAGATATACATCACTGGCCAGATAGCCAAGAATTCCAATGCTTCGACACACCCTGCCCATCTCTAAACATAATGCTAGCATCATCTGCATACGGTCAAACACTAATCAGTGTATTAAGCCATTAAGTGTCTGTGTCATTTTAGATTTGAACTATTCAAAAATAGCAGATACAAGAGCTCATAGAGACCTGCATAATGGAGGGTGTGCATCATATATGCCAGTCAATGGCAAAACTGAGTGGCAAAACATAAAGCAGCATGAAGCATTGGAGTTTGGAAGAGCGCTTCCTCACTCCTACTGACTCCTACTGACTCCTCATGACTCCTACACTCTGTTTTTTGCCACTCAGTAGGCGTTCCCGCATAACTTCCGGGTACGATGATGTCACTCACGCGCATACCCTCTATACTGTATCTTCTAGTTTTGGAAAGATCATGAAAATGTGTACAATTCCTTGAATATGTTCATGTTCATGGCTCTGCTCTCCCTCTGCCATGCCTGGGGAGACAACGGACTGACTGACCTCATGCTTCCTTTTATGCATGAGTAGTCCAAGTTGTTTCTGTTCACCGGACAGGGGGGATTTTCCCGATATGGACGTAGTGCGTGGAAGGAACACATTATTCCAACCAGTTCCTTTCCCCTCCATCAGGCGCCCCGGCTGGCCAGGGGGAGGCATTATAGTGACCAGGAATTATTTTATTTATTTTCTAACTAAAATCTTTGGTTCTGGGAGATCCCTCGAACAAGATATTTTGAGATGGTGCTCCGCAGCCAAATACATATAATTCTGGGGCTTCTTAACATGAACCACTGATATGCAGTATTTTTTTTTTTTTCTTTTCAGAAAACTGTTTTAGAAGACATTTTTAGAATTGGCCTCAGGTCTTAATGGGTTAAGCCAATGCTCAGACACACAGACCCCCTGGCATGTGAGGGCCGCAAATAGGCCAACTGAAAAAGACATAAACATCTGTCCGGAATGGAACAGTTCTGGGAACCCCAGGCTGCACCAGATCACTTCTCCTGACCCTTCAAACTGACACTCCACTGAAAACTAAATCAAACCTAAGCTTCACTAGACTAAACTAGACTCAAACTAAAACATTTCAGATGACTAAAATATGACTGAAACTGAATGGAATTTTATTCAAAAGACTATGACCAAAACGACACCAACATTTGCTGTCAAAATTAACACAATGTAAACCACAACATCTCGGATCCAAATATCTACTATCTACAATTATTTGAAAACTTAAGTTACGAGTTAAGGGGAGCACACACTGGACGCGGGCGGCTGCGCAGCGTCGCGTTACGGTATCGACGCACGTGAAGTGCCCCGCGGTAACCCCAACTGGATGCGGCGCGCGATCAAAAGGGTGATACGGTCAGCCAACGATCACCATCCATTTCCCCTGGTGGGGAGAACATTTTCACTGCGCGGCAACGCTGAAAAAATAGAACAGCAGCGTAACGGCGCGGCAGGCGAGGCGGTAGACTCGCGCCTATGCGCGTCTGACGCCGCCGGTGTGGGTTAGTGCATTGAAAATAACGGGGCCGTATGTTTTGACGCGCCGCTACCGCGCCGCCTCCGCGCCGCCTCCGCGTCCGGTGTGTGTTCCTCTTTACTTTGCAGATATCCGTCAATGTACAGAATGTCTGTCCATCCGCCACCTGACCGTCTGTCTGCATGATGACATCACTGATACTAAACAGTGTCGCCACCATAACCCCCAACTGACATCAACAATAACCGACTGACATCACTGCCTGACATCACTACAGTGCCCAAATTTGGAGATGACATCACAGATTGGGCTGGACACGGAACACCATATATGGGCATAAAAGAGTGCCAGCCAGGCAGACGGATACAACGGGTATTGCACAACTGGACATCGATGGTGACTATTCTGGTCCGGTCTGGGTTCTCCAACATTACTTCTGAGACTCCTACATTCCTCATCGCAACCCCTGGGCACAGGAGTAATATTATGATAGTGTTATGAGCTTGTAGATCTGCTATTTTCAAACATTTTAGTACTTTTACTGTTGGTACTTTAAGTACATTTTGATGCCAATACTTTCATACTTTACATTACAAGTACATTTAGAATTCCGGACTTTTACTTGTAACAGAGTATGTCTAATATTGCAGTATTGATACTTTTACTTCAGTAAAATACTTGAGTGCTTTTTCCACCACTGAATGTAGCCTGTCTCTGAGTGAGAGCAGGTTAAGTGAACAGGACAGCCAGTCCCTGCTATAACATGGCTGGCATGACTCATCCCAGACTGTCCCCTTGTAAGAATACCCTGGAACATTACATTGGTCTGTTTTACATAATTCACAATACCAGTCCCTTCTTCACCCCGTCTCCTGGGTGCAAAGCTATTATACTGGCACTAAAACAAATAAGAAAATAATTAAATCTACAATTGAAAGCCTACAAACAAATGAACAAAAACACACCCACCACGACCTCTCCATTCTAAACTGCTGTATGTCAACGATTCACGTCGACTTAAAGGACAACTTTGTTTTTTACAACAAGAGTTCATATTTTAGACCAGTAAGACTCCCTAATCGGGAGATAAGCGACCGTCAGGTCGCAGCGTGATTTTAGGCCAAAATGTTTGAAAAGATCAGCCTGACGGTGGCGCTATATGGTTCCAGATCCATGTTGATGAGATGAGTGTAGACATACTGTGTACCGATTTGCGTGATTTTAGGGCAAAAATTGTAGGAGCAGTGTCCAAAAATGTGTTTTGCAAGAATCAGCCTCATGGTGGCGCTAGAAGAGGGCCATGTGAGAATTGATGTGGTTTGGCAGGCAAGGAGTGTGTGTGCAAAATTTGGCATGGATCGGGGCAACGGTTGCGGAGATATGAGCAGGGCAAAAGTGTGACGTGTGACTGACGGACGGACGGACGGACGGACGGACGGACGGACGGACGGACGGACGGATGGACAGACAGACAGACAGTGGAGGTTTTGATAGTAAGTGCGACCTGACGGTTGCAATAAAAGAGAAAAGAGAAGATGAGTGTTAAAATGTTTTCATTTACTGCTTTCAATCGTTTTTGTGATTTTAGCTATTTTGATTTCAGTGGGTGTGGGCATGCGTACAAGTGGCTAAATATGTCTTTTTAGACACAATAAGCCGGCGATTTCTTTATTACTATGGTATTTACAGTAACACGACTAGCTCCCATCCCAAATCACATCTGCCCGTGAAAGATTGCGGTGCATCTTGGGCTTATTTTGGGCTTATTGTCTCTAAAAATGCATATTTATCCACTTGTACGCATGCCCCCACCCACTGAAATAAAAATAGCTAAAATCACTAAAGCGATAGAAAGCAGTGAATGATAACATTTTAACACTCATCTTTTCTTTTCTCTAATTCTTTTCTTGAGACAAAATAACCCAGAAACAAAACATCAGTTCCCCATCCGGTCCCATTCTTCTTCTTCTGCAGAAGAAATACGCTTTCCTCCGGTTCTAGGTTTCCACAGCGCCACGAGGTCCCATCCACATGCACTGTAGTGGAGCCAGGCGGAGCTACAACAACACGGATGCAAAGCCACTGTATTGCTCACATTCAGTACTAGTATAGAGTGCTCCACAACTAACAGGAGCACACGCACGGCAGTGTGCACGCGCGCGATCGCCCTAAAAAAAACACAGTAAAAACAATGAAAACGCTGGCACAGAAGTGTATACTTAAAACGGAAAAAAACAGAGATCTCCGTCTAAGGCACGAATAGCCAAACTAAAAGTTCACAGACGAGTTTGTAGACCAGAATAACATCTTATTGTCTTACTTAATTCTACTGGATCTCTTCTCCACTAGTTCCCCTATTGTCCATTTTTTTTATTTGTTGGCGAAATTACCTATATATTTAGTCATAAACTGATTGTGATGCTATATCGACTTTTAAGTCAATTTATCTTATAGCATTGGTTCACAAAGTGGCGTCCGGGGACCCCCAGGAGTCCTTGAGGGAGATCCAGGGGGTCCCCAGCTAAATGACAGTTAGGAAGAGAGTTAAATTAACATTGATTTTACAAAATTAATTGGGGTCTCAGAGATAGAAATACCAATAAATGGGGGTCCGTAGCCTAATGCACGTCAAACTGGGGGTCCTTGAAATCAAAATGGTTGAGAATCACCGCTAGAGCCCTACACATCTTCTCTTATAATCTAATCGTCTCAGGGGTCCCTGGCATATCTCAGGGATCCCTGGCATATCTTGTCAAATGGGGGACCGCGGGCTAATAATTCGACACAGTGAATCACCAGCTGCTCCTGGACACCCTTGCTGACCTAGGCATCACCGGGACGGCACTAAAGTGGTTCTCCTCCTACCTGTCGGACCGGACCTATCAGGTCTCATGGAAAGGTTTGCTTTCATCCCCCCGAACCCTCCAAACGGGAGTCCCCCAGGGATCCGTACTTGGCCCTCTGCTTTTCTCCCTGTACACCAAATCCCTTGGTGCTGTTATCTCTGCTCACAATCTATCCTATCACTGCTATGCTGATGACACTCAACTGTTTTTGTCCTTCCCCCCTTCTGCCACCCAGGTGGAAGAACGCATTGCTGCATGTCTGGCCGACATCTCACAGTGGATGTCAGCCCACCACCTTAAGCTGAACCCGGACAAGACGGAGCTACTCTTCTTCCCAGCTAAGTCTTGCCCCATGCAAGATCTCACTATTTCCATAGATAATGCATTTGTGACTTCAGTTCCTACTGCTAGAAACCTTGGTGTGGTCCTGGACAGCCAGCTATCATTCAAGGCACACATTGCATCAGTCACCCGGTCATGTAGGTTCACACTCTATAACATCCGTAAAATCAGACCCTTCCTCACCCAGGAGGCAGCCCAGCTCCTCATTCAGACATCTGTCATATCAAAGCTTGACTATTGTAACTCTCTCCTCACTGGTCTCCCGGCATGTGCACTTAAACCTCTCCAACTGATCCAAAATGCCGCGGCACGACTGGTCTTCAACCAGCCTAAGTTCTCACATGTCTCTCCCCTTCTCCGCAGCCTCCACTGGCTCCCGGTTGCGGCCCGCACTGAATACAAAACACTGATGCTGACCTTCAAAGCAGCCAAAGGTATGGCTCCTCCATACCTCCAGAAGCTGATCAACCCCTACACCCCCACCCGGTCACTTAGATCAGCCAACACAGGGATGCTGACAGAACCCTCGCTCAAAACTCCAGGGCAAAAATCCACTCGTCCGAGACAGTTTGCCCTCCTGGCCCCCAAGTTGTGGAATAAACTCCCTGTCGCACTTAGAACAACGGACTCACTCGCTAGCTTTCGCCGTGGACTGAAGACTCACCTTTTCAGACTCCACCTAAACCCTTAGCACTACAGAAAAAGAATCAATGAATACATGAAGCTAGTTAGCATTTGTTTTGTTTTTTAGGTTTTTTCAGAACTTTGATTATATTGTGTTTTTTTTCTAGATAGATATCCATTTGCATTTGTTATATTGTTGATGATGTACTGACATATTATCTTGTTTATTATTGTGATGTTATCTGCTTATTGTAAGTCGCTTTGGATTAAAAGCGTCTGCTAAATGCCTAAACTGTAAACTGTAAACTGTAATAATTGTCAATTTGGGAGGTCCTTGGCATGAAAAAAGGTTTGAGAACCACTGGCTTATAGGGACCCCCTGGAAGCCTCTCGAGGACCCCGGAAGGGCCCCCGCACCGCAGTTTGGGAAGCAGTGCCAATAGGGTGACATAGTTTCCCAAACAGAAGTGTCCTGTTTGCTCCCTCAGGGGGGGGTGTCTGTCTGCTGCTCTTATTAGCACACATCTGAAGAAGACGTTTCGCTGAGTCAGTCTGGGACACTCTGTGCTTCCTCTCTGGAGATATCATGGCTCCAGGTCTGCCTCAGTCACACACACACACACACACACACACACACACACACACACACACACACACACACACACACACACACACACACACACACACACACACACACACACACACACACCATGACTCCTGACAAAAAAAAAGAAGAAAAACAACCCAGCGGTGGAAAGTAACTCCAGTACAATTTTGAGGTAATTGTACTTCTTCTGTATTGCGATCCCGAATGCATCTAATCCGCTAAAAAGAGGCAGGAACATGTTGTCCTTCTTATTCGAGAATTTTAATTGCTGCCTACATTGGCTACGGTTACATGGGCAATATTTATTCCTTCAGAATGAACTCATTAAGGATTTAAGGATCTCAATTTGTGCTTACTTGAGCTTATCCTTTTAGTTGACCTTGTACTAGTGAACTGCACTGTCATGTACAAACCTATTTTCCTATGCAAACTTCTAATACATTCTTCGACACAGACACAGCCAGTGTAGACTTAGATCAGTGTTTCTCAAATGGGGGTACTCCTTGGGGTACGCTGAAAATGGCCCCCAAAAAGAAAGAAATATGTATAAATGATGATAATATTATTCATAGTTAAATAATTAACTACAATTGAATTAGGAGGGGAAAACACATTTGCTGTTATGTTTAATGATGACACGTTGAGAAACTTGTTGTGACCCTGATAATTGCTGCTAACCCAAATTACATGGAACCAGGTAACTGGGATGTGTTAGAAAGTTGTGTGAATGTATTGAAGTTATTGACATGAAAACTGGACTGAAATGTTGCGGCAACAGTGATGAAAACAAAATGTCTCAGGAGGCACCGTTTGAAACTCTCACTCCCTTTCTTATTTGTGATGTTATATTCTTGAAAAGCATCATAGTCTACTAGTTATTAGGGGTGTAACGATACATTTTAACACTTTGCAAGCCGAAATAGAATGGCTGTTGATAGATTAGCCGTGAAATTTCTATTATTCTATTATGATCTGAAACATAATATTATGTTTATAAACAAGAGCCCGCCACCCCTCCTTCTTGGACCGCGCCGTTGTTTTTTCTTTTTTTTTCACTCCCCAGGTTGTTAGCTCACCGTGATTATCTGGATCTCCATTGGGATAGAGTGGCAGTTTTGGCCGAGGCATTTTCTCCCCGTGCCTTTCGCGTGCGCGATCCGTGCGCATATAATCCAAGCATATAATCCAAGAATGACTGAAAAGTCGATGTGACCATTTTGGCTAGCTTAGCCCTTAGCACTCCAGCTATGCTAATGTTATCATCTAAACAGTAAACAGACGGCTGCTGGGAGCCTCTGGAAGGAATGGACCTGACGTCACTTCTGCTTCATGTCAGACGAGCCATGCGCTATCGATGGACGAGTGGTGACTAGGGAAGGTTAGACGATCGCCGATTTTTGGATACAAATAATTTATTTCGTTTTTAATGACCCAGTACGGTAAAAGACGGCGCGGCTGAGACTCCTTGCTCAGATGTCCGGTATATTCCGGTTTTAATATTAAGGGGCTCTCCGTGGCTTGCAGAGTGTTAATAGCGATTCGATACATATCACGATACATGGTTGACGATACGATACATGGATGATATTGGTTCATTCATGGCGATACGATACGATTCGATTTAATGATTTAAAATCTATATACTGTAGTAACTATTTAGCAAAGAAATTAAATCTGCGTGAAAGGTGTGGATAGTGCAGGTTTTTAAGGGAAACATGTATTATTAGCCAAACCAGCTAACTCCACCAGATTGGCCCTCTCTTTTTTTTCATAAATATGTGCTATTGAACACCCCTTACGTCTGTGTGTTGGTTAAAATAATATTGAACCAATGAAAAGTAGTAAAAAGCCCTTCGGTCAAAACCTCTTAACTCCACTTGAGCTAATTTTCCCGAAAATGAACATTTTGGAGTTAAGATCGAGGTTTCGGCTCGACAGCAGATATATTTGGTTCAGAATAAAAGCTGATGGATATTTTCAGAATAAAAGTACCTGGTAGTTCTTCCCAAACAGCTGCATGCCGACCACAGCGAAGATGAAGACGATGATGGCCAGCACCAGCGTGAGGTTCCCCAGGGCTCCCATCGAGTTCCCGATGATTTTGATCAACGTGTTGAGAGTGGGCCACGACCTGGCCAACTTAAACACTCTGAGCTACACACATACACACACACACACACAAACACACACACACACACACACACACACACACACACACACACACACACACACACACACACACACACACACACACACACAAAGTTAAGCTGTCAATAGATCTAGAAAGCAAAGCAGAGGTTAGTTCTTGTGTGTCTAATATCAAGTTTGGGGGAAATATTAGAATTGTGTTGCTATGTCGTTGTTGTTGTTTCTGTTTGTTTCTGTTTTGGTTCAGTTTGGGGTAATGGTTTGGATCATAAATTTACAAGGGCCCTATCTTACTCCTTATGCATAATCTTTTTTTTGCATTATTTACTATAAAAAAAAAAGAAAAGCCGATCTACAAGCCCACAAAGTGTCATGTAGATAGAAAAATGGTAATAATTATAGGCTGATCTACAAGCTAAGATGCACTGCATTTTTCGGCTATAGGCTTGCAACTAAAAATGCCCCCAAAAATAAGAATGGCATTCCTAAAATCGAAATGTTTTCTGAAATGTTAACTCATGGCCTGCCAAACCTGTGTTGGATGGCGCTGTTGGCCAGCCTATGGGTCACCACTTATTTCCGGGGTTCTTCGGGCGTCACCTGACACGTCGATGACGTAACCGGGGGAAAAAAAGTATTTCCTTGTCTTTAGGAGACAAGGGAAAACACCATAGCGCCTGTTTATGGGGTCATGTGATGGAAAGCGAGGTTGGCGTGAGAGCCTCTATCTTTCAAATGGATGGCCGCGTGGTATGGAGCAGGGTTATATTCCCATTCCAGCGCACCCGTGGGCTAGGGAAGGGACGATAATCGCTATTATCGTTTATCTTGATAAAAAAAACGCTCACAAGAATCGTATCGTAGATATTTTAATATATCGTGAAATTGTCCTCCGTCATACGCTGGGATCAATTCATCTTTGATCCACTTAAACCCTCTACAATTGGTAAAACACTCTAGCTATCTTTTTTCACTCTACCAAATCTATTTTCCAAAGAATAGCGTTGTGAGCTTGTAGATCTGCTATTTTTTGGCAAACGTATTGCCCCAGATTATGGATGCAGGGGGTTCGGTTGATAAAAGTGGAATTTTAAGAGTATTAGGCATATTTTGATTACCGAGACAATATGCGATGTGTGCGTGTGCACACATAACCCTAACCCTAACCCTAACCCTAACCCAATATGCGATGTGTGCGTGTGCACTAACCCTAACCCTAACCCTGCACTAACCCTAACCCTAACCCTAACCCTAACCCTAACCCTAACCCTAACCCAGGTCCCAGTAGTCCGAGGCTAACCTGCCGACGCTGGTGAACGCTAAACAGCCAACGCAGGTGAACACTGCCGGTGCAAGTGAATTTTAACTAGGTGAATTCTAACCCAAAGCCTAAACCCTGACCCTGAACCTAACCTTTACCCTAACCCTAACCCTAACCCTAGCTGGACTACTGGGACTTCCAAACAACAGGTCTACGTCAATATGCCGACAGGCCGGTATGTCGACGACCTAAACCTAACCCTAACCTCAGTAAAACTAATGCTGGTGAGTAACCAACCTGCCGATGGTCATCCTATACTCGGACCAACGGACCTGCAGAAC
>NC_137828.1:14160264-14170264 GCF_963921795.1 Nannobrachium achirus
TCGGTAACGAGGAGTGTAACGACACTACTCCTCCAAATTGATTAATAACATTACAAGTTACCGGTCAGCACTTGTCTTTTAGAACATTGGAACTGCCATTTCACAAAAATAATTAACCAGAGAAGAGGTAATCAAACACGAGTGGTTGTCAGCGCAGCAGCATGTCACGGTGACATGCTTGCCAATCATGCCAACAGTAGCAGGCACTCGACATTTGATAACAGTCGCACATAGATTAATACAAGGGACTAAATACAGCAAAACCCCAAGGAGATTTATAATATCAAGCAAAGAAATGAATTAGCCTTTTTTTGTCTATGATTCAAGAGAGAGAGAAAGAGAGAGAGAGAAAAGAGAAAAAAGAGAGGCACTGGCACGAGGTGCTCAAAGCCGACATTTGATTAACAGCCTAGATTGATAGACTACATGTGACAAAATAAACCAAAACCCCCAAATAATGAGTAATAATCCAACAAGCCACTGAATTAGCCTACTGGAAATCCATGTAGGCTGAGAGAGAGAGAGGGAAAGAAAGAAGCCAACTCTGACAAGTGAGACTCACTCTGACATGATGCCCTCATGATGACGGACAATTAATAAATATAATCCTTATGCAAAAAACATCGGTGTTATGTTGCTTTTTTAAGCAAATGGGAGGTTTTCTGCAGCTATAGAATCAGTTTGACATTAGTTTGAACTGTTTCTGCACACGGAGTCATCTGACTCATCTCCTCGTTGTAGAGTTCATCACTTTCACCTGCTATGCGGACTGTGCTGCGTGCTGTGGGGGGGAAATCTCCGCCAGGTTAGGTTGTCCACCCCTGGCCTGTAAAATTCATAGGATCCACATGGAACGAAATCTGCTTAAACTTACGGACACGGATACAGAACCATACAGTAGGCTATATAAGTCAGGTGGAAACCTTGAATGTCCATAAATAAATGAATAAACTCATGAATGTATGTAAGCTGTTTTAGCTGCACAATGGAGTCCTAAATTACAACAAGGCCACAGGGGCTCAGAAATAATTACATTATTATCATTTTTTATTTATTGTTACCCATATTATTATTATTATTATTAGACTCATTCAAATGACCACCAGTGAGCCCTGGGACTCACTTCATTAAACAACATAACTGTAAAATATATGTTGGCAATGCATCTCAGGCTTTTTGATGGAGTAACGCAAAAGTAGTGTAACGAGTAGTGTAACTAGTTACTTTCTCCAGGGAGTAATAAAGTAGTGTAAGGGTGCCCACACACCAAAATACCTAGAGTGGAATCCGCCAATGCATTTCAATGAGAATGGAGCGTTTTTTGCAGAAATTCTCTACTGGCAAAAAATGCTCCATTCTCATTGAAATGCATTGGCGGATTCCACTCTAGGTTTTGGTGTGAGGGCCCTCAGACCAAAATACCTATGAGAGTGGAATCCACGTTCCGCCAATGCATTTCAATGAGAGTGAAGCGGTTTCATGCCAGCGGAGGATTTCTGCAAAAAACGCTCCCTTATCATTGAAATGCATTGGCAGAACGCGGATTCCACTCTCATAGGTATTTTGGTCTGAGGGCACCCTTAGGCATTACTTTTTTCAAAAGTAATATGTAATATGTAGTGCACTACTTTTTTGAGTAACGGACCCCAACTCTGTTCATCAATGTGTTTGTAAAGGTCCATCTAGCAAGGACTGAAATTCAGTTTCCAGCTGCTGAATGTTGGGGTACTATTATAATTTCTTATTATGCAGGTGGGGAAAAATGCTTTAAATAGTATGTTAGGGGTCAAACTAAGTGTTTTTCATGATTCTGATTCCATTGCAAGCATTTATTTTGCCAGAGAAAACCCCTAGTTTGACCCCTAACATGCTATGAGGTTAAAGTTTTTTTTGTTTTTGTTTTTTTACATAATAAACCGTTCCACTGTTTCCATAAACTGTGGAATAAACTTAGAACTACAGACTCACTCCCGAGCTTCCATTAGAACTACAGACTCACTCCCTAGCTTCCATTAGAACTACAGACTGCACTCCCTAGCTTCCATTAGAACTACAGACTCACTCCCGAGCTTCCATTAGAACTACAGACTCACTCCCTAGCTTCCATTAGAACTACAGACTCACTCCCTAGCTTCCATTAGAACTACAGACTCACTCCTGAGCTTCCATTAGAACTACAGACTCACTCCCTAGCTTCCATTAGAACTACAGACTCACTCCCTAGCTTCCATTAGAACTACAGACTCACTCCCTAGCTTCCATTAGAACTACAGACTCACTCCCTAGGTTCCATTAGAACTACAGACTCACTCCTTAGCTTCCGCCGTGGACTGAAGACTCACCTCTTCAGACTCCACCTAAACCCATAGCACTACTGTAACACTCCCCTTCCCTCAATGACCACACATAAAGCTAGATAGCATTTTTAGGTTTTAGAAAAGATTTTTTAGGTGCGTGTTCTACCTATGTTATTTTTTTTTTCTAGATTTCTATTCCTATGCATTTGTTGTATTGTTGTTATACTGACATATCTTGCTTATTATATTGATGTATTACCTGCTTATTGTAAGTCGCTTTGGATTAAAAGCGTCTGCTAAATGCCTAAAGTGTAAACTGTAAACTGTACCCCAGCTTTTCAGCAGCTGTGACAGCACATGATCTCCAGGTTGAACAGGAATCTCTCCCTCAGTGGCCCTGACGTGTGAACGACTGACGGGAACAGGAAGGCAGAGCAGATAGGTCCATTTGACCCCAAATAATTTGATTTCACGGTATCACATGTTCATATTTTGTTTCCAAGGGGGGGACAAATTCAATTTGAATGTGTGGAGGAGAGGAGAGGAGAGGAGAGGAGAGGAGAGGAGAGGAGAGGAGAGGAGAGGAGAGGAGAGGAGAGGAGAGGCACATTGTGAGTCTATTTCTCAAAATACTACTCCCTGTGGGGACATTTGTCTCTAGTAATACAAACACACACACACACACACACACACACACGCACGCACACGCACTCACACGCACGCACGCACGCACGCACACACACACACACACACACACACACACACAGGCCTGTCGCAATTATTACATAATAGTCGTATCACAATTATTTGAGGTAATCGCAATTATTTTGCATAATCGTCATAATCATTTCCATGTTGAGAAGTGTTCATATTGTTTCAAACACTTTCAAAAGGTATTGGCAATAGCAGAACTACAAGCTCACAACGCATCGCGATGCAACGCTTGTAGATCGGCTATTTCCTGCCCTGTGCAACTTCAAAGCCAAACAGACATGTAATTTGTATTCATATGTTTGTATTCATAAGTGTTGAGCAATTATGACATTTTACATGGCGATTAATTGTTTCTTTTTGGCTTGTAGGCTTTGAAGTTGCACATGGCAGATATGACACATAACCTAAATATACAAAGAAATTACTGGCACATTTTACAACTTTATACTTAAAAAAGAACATTGATAGTGGAAATAGCCGATCTACAAGCTCACAACGCTCACGCTTGTAGATCTGCTATTTCCAATATGGAAACGATTCTGACAATTATGACAAATAATTGCCATTAGACGATTATCTAATAACTGTGACAGCCCTACACACACACACACACACACACACACACACACACACACACACACACACACACACACACACACACACACACACACACACGCAGATCGTACCAGGTTCCCTATGGAGAGCATGTGGTTGAACTCTGGGGTCATGGGGTAGTGCTCCATGGCCATGAAGAGCGTGTTGAGCACGATGCAGATGGTGATGGTCAGGTCCAGGAAGGGGTCCATCACCATCTCCTTCACCACGCGCTTCACCTCCAGCCAGCAGGGGGTGCACTCCCACACCAGGTAGCGCATGGCAAAGGCGTACCAGCAGGGGGGGCACTTCTTGTGAGCCTCCTCCAGCTCTGCAAGGGGGGGGGGGGGGCGAGAGAGGAAGAGAGGACAGGTTGTTTGTTAAGCGCAGTTCATTTAGACATGGAAGGTAGAGTTCTAGCTGTTCTCTTCCCCGGACCCCCCCCTCATTCATTCACTAAATATTAATTCATACGCCCACGTTTCATTCTTACTTCATTCTTATTTACAAGCTACTTCACACACGCCCTCATTCTCAGTGTAACCTTTTTAAGCAGCCTCTGCTCACTGCTCATTCTACATGTTCAGCTGTCGTAGCAGGTTGTGTGCTGTTGGTCAGTGTTGTTTTTGACAGCAAATTTTGATTTAGTTTTAGTCATAGTCTTTTGAATAAAATCTCATTTAGTTTTAGTCATAATTTAGTCTCCTGAAAAGTTTTAGTTTTAGTCTAATTTTAGTCACCTAAATAGCATGAGATTTTAGTTGACTAAATCTACAGTTGATTTAGTCAACTAAAATGTATTTTGGCAGGCCTTGATGGCATCGTAATGACTGATTTTACACTTGGTTGCATACTGAAAATAGACGATCTACAAGCTCCCAACAAGATCTGCTTGCTTGTAGATCTGCTATTTTCAGCAAGCAACACCTGAGAGCAACCAAACATAAAATGACTTTCTCCTCCACTAGTCCCTCCCTAACGTTTTAGTCTAGTTTTTATTTTGTTGACGAAATTCTCAATATATTTAGTCTTAGTTTTAGTCATCACAGCTTAGTTTTTATTTCGTTTTTATTACGTTTTCGTCAGTGAAAAAAACGCAGTCGACACACATTTTTCGTCATAGTTTTAGTCGACAAAATCAACACTGCTGTTGGTGTGGGAAAAATTCTACACCTCCCCGGCCTCCTCCCTGTGGCATTTAGCTTCAGTAGCAATGGAATGGAATGTACTGTAATAGGATTAAATGTGGATTGTACTATGGTTATTCCATGATTGTGGTAGGATGAAATGTGGATTGTAATATGGTCATTCTATGATTGTGGTAACTAGAGGTTCGCGGCCCTTCGGGCCGCTCACATCTAGAGATCGCGCCTGCTTCGCAGGCGCTCACAGCTACGTTGCAGCAGTGATCCACCCACATCCATCCATCCATCCATCCACATCCATCCATCCACATCCATCCATCCATCCACACATCCATCCATCCATCCACATCCATCAATCCACATCCATCCATCCATCCATCCATCCATCCATCCATCCATCCACACATCCATCCATCCACATCCATCCATCCATCCATCCACATCCATCCATCCATCCATCCACATCCATCCATCCATCCATCCATGCATCCAACCACATCCATCCATCCATCCACATCCATCCATCCATGCATCCATCCATCCACATCCACCCATCCACATCCATCCATCCATCCACATCCATCCACATCCATCCATGCATCCATCCATCCACATCCATCCATCCATCCACATCCATCCATCCATCTGTCTGTCTGTCTGTCTGTCTGTCTGTCTGTCTGTCCATCCATCCATCCATCCATCCACATCCATCCATCCACATCCATCCACATCCATCCATCCATCCATCCACATCCATCCACCCATCCACATCCATCCATCCACATCCATCCATTCGCATCCATCCATCCATCCATCCATGCATCCATCCATCCATCCATCCATCCACATCCATGCATCGATCCATCCATCCATCCATCGATCCATCCATCCATCCACATCCATCCATCCATCCATCCATCCATCCATCCATCCATGCATCCATCCACATCCATCCATCCACTTACTGTACTGTACTTTACTGTACTCTACTGTACTGTACTTTACTGTACTCTACTGTACTCTACTGTACCTTACTGTACTGTACTTTAATGTACTCTACTGTACCTTACTGTACTGTACTTTAATGTACTCTACTGTACCTTACTGTACTGTACTTTAATGTACTCTACTGTACCTTACTGTACTGTACTCTACTGTACCTTACTGTATTGTACTTTGTACATTAATGTACTTTAATGTACTCTACTGTACTCTACTTTACCTTACTGTCCTGTACTTTAATGTACTCTACTGTACCTTACTTTACCTTACTGTACTTTAATGTACTCTACTGTACTCTACTTTACCTTACTGTACTGTACTTTAATGTACTCTACTGTACTCTACTTTACCTTACTGTCCTGTACTCTACTGTGCTCTACTTTACCTTACTGTACTTTGCTGTACTCTACTGTACTCTACTTTACCTTACTGTACTTTGCTGTACTCTACTGTACTCTACTTTACCTTACTGTACTTTGCTGTACACTACTGTACCTGACTGTACCGTATTGTACTGTACTGTACTTTGCTGTACTGTACTGTACTGTACTGTACCGTATTGCACTGTACTCTACTTTACCTTACTGTACTTTGCTTTACTCTACTGTACCTGACTGTACCGTATTGTACTGTACTGTACTTTGCTGTACTGTACTGTACTGTACTGTACCGTATTGCACTGTACTCTACTTTACCTTACTGTACTTTGCTTTACTCTACTGTACCTGACTGTACCGTATTGTACTGTACTTTGCTGTACTCTACTGTACCTTGCTGTACCGTATTGTACTGTACTTTGCTGTACTCTACTGTACCTTGCTGTACCGTATTGTACTGTACTATGCTGTACCTTGCTGTACTGTATCTTACTGTACTGTAATCTACTGTATCTTACTGTACCGTATTGTACTGTACTCTACTTTACCTTACCTTACTGTACTTTGCTTTACTCTACTGTACCTGACTGTACCGTATTGTACTGTACTTTGCTGTACTCTACTGTACCTTGCTGTACCGTATTGTACTGTACTTTGCTGTACTCTACTGTACCTTGCTGTACCGTATTGTACTGTACTATGCTGTACCTTGCTGTACTGTATCTTACTGTACTGTAATCTACTGTATCTTACTCTACTGTACCTGACTGTACCGTATTGTACTGTACTTTGCTGTACTCTACTGTACCTTGCTGTACCGTATTGTACTGTACTTTGCTGTACTCTACTGTACCTTGCTGTACCGTATTGTACTGTACTATGCTGTACCTTGCTGTACTGTATCTTACTGTACTGTAATCTACTGTATCTTACTGTACCTCTCTCTCTCTCTCTCTCTCTCTCTCTCTCTCTCTTCTCTCTCTCCTCTCTCTCTCTCTCTAACCCCCCCCCTTCCCTCTTGAAACCCGATACTCTTGTGACCATGATGACAAACTCACTCTACAGAGGATTGCGCAATAGGTATTGCGAAATAAGCATACAAACACAAACTGTACGGTAAATATGCATTTTGTACTTTGCTGTACTCTACTGTACCTTGCTGTACCGTATTGTACTGTACTATGCTGTACCTTGCTGTACTGTATCTTACTGTACTGTAATCTACTGTATCTTACTCTACTGTACCTGACTGTACCGTATTGTACTGTACTTTGCTGTACTCTACTGTACCTTGCTGTACCGTATTGTACTGTACTTTGCTGTACTCTACTGTACCTTGCTGTACCGTATTGTACTGTACTATGCTGTACCTTGCTGTACTGTATCTTACTGTACTGTAATCTACTGTATCTTACTGTACCTCTCTCTCTCTCTCTCTCTCTCTCTCTCTCTCTCTTTCTCTCTCTCTCTCTTCTCTCTCTCCTCTCTCTCTCTCTCTAACCCCCCCCCTTCCCTCTTGAAACCCGATACTCTTGTGACCATGATGACAAACTCACTCTACAGAGGATTGCGCAATAGGTATTGCGAAATAAGCATACAAACACAAACTGTACGGTAAATATGCATTTTGAAAAGATGACACTAAGTGGATTACGTTCAGCATAGCATGCAGTATATATTTCTGTAATAATGGTGACTTCCAACACGACCGAATGTCGGGAACCGCCGAACAGAATCCGTCTTTGGCCGTTTTGAGTTGGTGTGGCTGAGATTATGATGTAATTTGAAGTTCATGTTTTTTATGTACATCTGTAACTTATGCTCTGCTCTGGGGGGTATGTGATAGCAGATTCTGTGTTAGGATAGATAAATCTGTTTATCATTAGAGTAGAGCCTCACTGCCAAACTCAATGCAATATCATTGCACAAATGGTTAATGTTATCTCTCAATAAATGGCAAATGGTTAACTCTAAGCTGAAGTGTTTAAATGAGTTGTTATTTGCCTTTACCGGTTCGCTATAGAGCAGTGGTTCTCAAAGTGGGTTCTTTTAGGGGGATCTAAATTGACCCATACAAGTCTGTAACTCTGAACCCGTTAGGGTTCATTTGGTTCCATTTGTCCACTGTCAGTAATGTCCACATGAGACTCACACAATATGATATGGGCATTCCAAGCTATGGGCTTAATATTGGTGGCATAAAAGGGATTCTATTGTATGGGCATTCCCAGATATGGGCTTAATATTGATGGACATAAAAGGGATTCTATTAGTGTGGTTGCCCTAACAGGGCATCATCTGGGAATCAGATATAGAGGTCAGCTCCATATATGGAGTAGCCTGATTTCAGACTCAGCGCTGGAGCTTGAGTCTGACATTGTCCCATTGACAAGAGATTTCAAAGGGGAGGGGATTGTTTGACTGACGGCCCCCCGAATCTACTTCGGGCCATAGAGGCCATGTACAAGGGCACAAGAGCCAAGGTGGTAACCCCAGATGGCATCAGCGTGGAGTTCGAAATCCTAGCAGGGGTGCAAAAGGGAGAGACTCTTGCCCCCTTCCTCTTTATAGCTCTGGACCACGCGCTCAGGAAAGCCATCAACGGGCGGGAGCAGGAGCTTGGCTTCACAATTACACCAAGGAAGTCTAATAGAAACCCTGCTGTAGCTCTGGCAGACCTAGACTACGCAAATGACATCTGCCTGGTGTCTGACCGTGTGGAGCAAGCACAGGAACTCCTGAACAGAGTAGAGGTGGAATGTGCTAAGGTTGGCCTCAGACTGAATGCAAAGAAGACTGAGGTAATCACCTATAACAGGGGTCCTCAAATACAAATCTTGAAGGTCCACAAATATTCTTTTGAAACAGGTCCGGGGAAAAAATAAAACAATTAAATATATATATATTTTTTTATTCGCTTATTTTTATTATGTCGGTCAATCTTATATTGTAGGCTAAGATAAAAAAAGTACCAACCAGGGGTTGGCACTATGGTCTCAGAGGCACTTATTGTCCGTCTGAAAAGTAGAGGTCATGTTCTACTTGCCCTCAGGTCATGGCCACTTGCCCTCATTATTGTTCATCTTACATAATTAGGGATCCCTTTCTTATTTTTTTTTTACATTGGCATTACATTTTTTTTTTGTAGTTTGTTGATGCAGTAATGGTCTTTTTCCGTTTCTTTCTTTATTAAAAGGGTCCTTAAATTATGACTTCACTGTCATCTGGGCTGGGGACTCCTCCAAAATCATTTGGGGGCCTTACTTGCAATTGAAGAGAAACAACCCATTAAAGCAGGGAACAGAATGTTCCCTGCGTGGAGCAGAGATAGTTTGCGCTAGTGCTCTGGTTTCTTTTAACAAACTGGGATAATCTTCGAATAATTTATGCTTGTGTCGCAACGTGAATATCGATATGAAAACAAGGTGTCGCGCGTCGGAGACGAAGCGGCTCGTGGCTCACTCTTGTACCGAGTACTGCGTGCGGCTCGCTGCATATCCATGCAGAAAGAGAGGAAGCCGTCACGGGCCGTCGGGCCGTGGCACGTCGCAACACACTCTGGAGATAAGATTACAATCCTGCAAACGTATTCACGTTGATGATGTTTTTTGCGTGAATGAAACCCACTGATTTAAACTAGTTGCATTGTTGGTGGCTGAAGATACTGTCTGCTGCTGCTGCTCCGAAAACTTCCGCGGTCTGTGGTAACAGCCTATCAGCGCATCGTTGTCATAGAGATGACAACCCATAATATTCTGTTGCCCGGCATCAGCCGGGCAACAGAATCAAAGTGAATGAATACAACGAGAAGTGGAAACAAAACGTGGAGATATGTTTCCACTTTTACTTTTTTTTTTACAATAATTCGTCC
>NC_137828.1:14185264-14187764 GCF_963921795.1 Nannobrachium achirus
AGGGAGACAGCGTAGGAGAGACAAACAGTAGGACAGCTGAGAGGGAGACAGCATAGGTAAAGGCAAAGGAGACAACTCTGTGAGGCCTAATTTAGGCTTCGTCTCACGACGAAGCCTAAATTAGATTGGTCGGGTCTGAGAAGACCAGTGTCCTCTCTACATCCTTTTCTTTTGGGGGGTGGGGGACACTCGTCTCCTCGGGCTCATCCTTTCCTTTTCTCCTCTGTCCTTCACCTTCCCCCCCACCCGCAGCAGCAGCCTCTCGTCCCATTGGTTGGCTACCTCGACCACGCCCATCAGTCCTTGGCTCCGCCTCCGCTCCTCCTCCTTGATGGAGGGCGGGCCGAACGGAGACAGGTCCGGAGAGAGGGTGGAGTCCGTGTCCGCCGGCTTCTGGACCGCCGTCTGGGAGGGGCCGGAAGACACCGTTAATGTTCTTAATAAAAGAGACAGGCTCGCCTCGGCTGATACAACTATACTGGGTATGTGACCAATTAGCTAAATGGTTAATGGGACGTTTAGTTGAAAGCTATCTGACCAGTCAGTCAGTCAGTCAGTCAGTCAGCCAGCAAGCCAGCCAGCCAGCCAGCCAGTAGGCAAGTAAGGCAGTGGTTTTCAACCAGTGGGGCGGGGACCACCAGTGGTCCTTGAGGGGGTTCCAGGTGGTCCCCTGCTAAATGATGGAGAATTGGTAACCAAGGGTTCCCTTACAGATCTTTAACTTTTGAGAGTGTAAAATGAAACCAAATGGACCTGTTTCATTTTACGCTCTCCGGAGTTAAATTATTGTTAAACATCTGCATTACTCAATTTACAAGAAGTCTACACAATTAGAGAATGTAGATTAAAAAAAAGAAAAGTGGTCAAAGTTTGCCTGTTATCTCTCCTATGGTACCAACATCAATATCAGCATGGATATCAGCATGGAATTGTGGACAAAATATTATCCAATGATAACAAAATATTCAGCGTATTGGGTCTGAGAGGCTAAATCTAATCAAATGGTCTGTGGCTCAAATGCCGAATAAATAATGGGCCTTGACTAGCTAGCCAGCTAGCTAGCTAGTTCATTAGTCGGTCAGCTAGCTAGTTAGTTCAGCGTTTATTTTCAAGGCAACTATACCTGTTGTTCTTTCTTCAGCCTCTCCACTGCCAGCTGAAACTCCTTCTCTTTCTGCCAGGCCTCAGCGATGGTGGCCTGGTTCTGCTCCTCGTAGGCCATGGCCACCACGGCCAGGATGAGGTTGACGAGGTAGAAGGAGCCCAGGAATATCACCACCACGAAGAACACCATGTAGGTCTTACCTGCTGACCGCAACGTCTGCAGAGACACACACACTCAGTACCTTTTTTATGACCTTACTTTACATCGGCATTCATACATTGTTTTCTACATACTGTTAAAGGTAGGGTAAGTGATTTCATTCATGTATTTATTTATTTCATATATTATTTCAAAAAATAACACTGGGTCCATGTTCTGATAGTACTAGTTACTATAGAGTGTTTGCACTTCAGGAGAAAAAAGCAGTTTCGGTTTTGGTGGAGGAGAAGGTTTTCCTCCAATCTGGATAGAGTGGGGCCTTCCTCCAATCATGGTCAAGTGGGGGAAGGCCATGGTGCGTGTAAGGCACGGGACATGTACGGGACAGACAAAGCCACTCCTTGAGAATCTATGGGAATCCTCGAAAAAACATGTACGGGACAGACAAAGCCACTCATTGGAAGCGTTTTTCACCGCTTAAAAAAAAAACCTTAGAAGGATTTGAAATATTCAAAGACTTTTCACGATTAAAAAAATAATAATAGCAGGTCTACAAGCTTGCAGCCTGGCAATCGGTGCCCCGCTGTGAGCTTGTATATCTGCTATTTTATTCAATAGTTAAAAGTACCCAGGGCCCAGAATTTGGTGTGACACCCCTGTTGGCAAGACAACTAAATTGTGGAGAAAGAGTGTGGAGATAAAAAAGGAACAAACTGTCCAGTACCTGGTGGTAGAGGTTCTCCCAGTAGTCCTGGGTCATCAGTCTAAACAGGGACAGGAAGGCCCAGCCGAACGTGTCGAAGCTGGTGTAGCCGTAGTTAGGGTTACGACCCGCCTTCAAACAGTTAAACCCGTCTGGACACTGCCTGTTACACACGCACACACGCACAAACGAACACACACACACACACACACACACACACACACACACACACACACACACACACACACACACACACACACACACACACACACACACATACATACATCAGTATAGCATGGCATACACCAGGGTTCCCCAATTAAGTTTTCCCCAAGGGCCGAATTATGTCTATAGGGTACCAAGCCGAGGGCCACAACATCGCGGGAGGCGACGGCGGCGTTCCCGCTACTCCAGCGTGTTGTTGCTGCTCTTATACCACCATTATTATAATTATTATTGGTTGTGGTACTAATAATTTAGCTTTGGGATTCTTAAATCCTGTGTTGAGGCTCACACAAGGAGAAAATGCACTC
>NC_137828.1:14190264-14195264 GCF_963921795.1 Nannobrachium achirus
CAGTGGCACTCCGGGGCACACGTTGCGCACAGCTTTGGTACGCGTGACACGTCATGTAAAAAAAAAAAAAAAAGGATGGCACAGCTATAAGGTACGCGTGACATGTCATGTAAAAAAAAAAAAAGGATGGCACTGACAAAAAAAAAAAAAAAAAAAAAAAAGTCTGTAGATGTACAGTGATTCTTATATCAATGGTTTCATTGTAGACAATTCATTTTAAGCTCTAACTCATGAACACAAGGGTCCATTTGGTTTCATCTTATGTTCTAAATAACAGTCTTGCCTGACTTTCATGAGGGCAGAGGTATAGGCCTACCTTTTTTTTCTTTTTTTTTTTCTTCGGTGATATGCACGGCAGCACGTCATTACTTTCTTTCTGACAGTGGATTTCAACCAGTGGTCCGGGGCCCCACAGTGGTTCTTGAGGGGGTGCCAGGTGTCTAATGGCTTTTCAATCAATCCTCTACAAGTCTCCATGATTCATGAACATTAGCAATGGACCATACGCTGGATGGAACCGACGTATCTCTCTCTCTCTCTCTCTCTCTCTCTCTCTCTCTCTCTCTCTCTCTCCCCCCCCCCCCCCTCTCTCTATGTCTGTCTGTCTGTCTGTATATATAAAGATATTGGCGATACGTTGTGCCATTGACCGTTAAAATGTTTAATTGGCCGGTAATTATAAAGTCCACCGGCACCGGACACTGTGACCGGCTGGGAAAATGTCTCCCTTATATAGGCTATTTTATCATGTGGCTCCCTTTGGGCTATTTTATCAGATTTAAGCCTATTATTCTTATTATTATTTGGTTAAAGTAGTAGGCTACAACCATTAAATCAACATCATCATTTTTGTATCATGATCTGTCAGCGTGGTTTAAATCCCGAAGGGTGAGCGTGCTGCGGGCTGCTTCTTCTGTGCTGTGTGCTGTTAAAAATCAGCCTATTCGTCGTACGATGGTGACGCGCGTTGAAAATATCAGAGCTACAAGCTCACAACTCGTCGCAATTCACCACGCTATGAGCTTGTATATCTGCTATACGCAACACGGCCATACGGCGAGCTGCCTGCAGCTCTAGCGCTTGTCCCAAATCAGCGCTGTCTTGTTCGCTGGAGACCCTGCAGAGTCGGGGTTTACCAGTGGCGTCAGTTCAGCAAAAGCTAAGGTATGGCAACATGACTGGTGTCTTGCACGCGCGCCCTCGCGTGCGTGCAAGACACCAGTCATGTTGCCATACCTTAGCAACAGACATGATGAAAAGTACATTTTATTATTTCCCACTGTAGCCAAGGTATGGCAGCTGCCATAGCTTGCCATACCCAATTGACGCCTCTGGGGTTTACTGTTACAGAACCGTGCGGATTCCGTGGTAATCTGAACCAAACCGGACCAGTTGACGATTATAAAAAAGGGATCCGAACTCAGTGGAACCACGTGGATATTATAGCCTACAAGACTTTCTGATACAGAAATTGATGTGGTGGTGCGCAGTGGGTGACTCGTTGAATTAAGGCAACTGAGAAAAGTCAGCCTTCCTTGCGCCATCATAACATTAATAAAACAAAACAAAGGTTGTATATTTGCATATTAAGGTTTAATGACACGTAAAGACCAAATCATAGGCCTATACTTAGATTAATTCGTAGGCTATTGTGTGGCCGCGGTGGCGCAAAGGCAGTTCACTTGCGCCCACTTTATTCACTTATTTTTTGGCAAGCAATAGTTCTGCATAAGTAGATAGATATTATTTAGTTAATTATAAAAACAGGAACAGAATGCATCTGTGATATAAAGAGGAAAGAAGCCCAAACCTTATGGGCTATGGCTCGGCGAGCCCAGACTTATTTAGCTGCCTCTCTGTCTGTCTGTCTGTCTGTCTGTCTGTCTGTCTGTATAGGCCTATATAAAGATATTGGCGAATATACGTTGTGCCCAAGGCCAAGAGGGGTGCAACATGACCTTACACACATCGACGTAGAAGCCGATGATCCAGCAATCATTATTTTAAGGCCGTCAGTAGATTAACCACTTGAACCCTAGCGTATAGGCTATTCTGAGAACTTTAGCCAAAAATGGCAGATCTACAAGCTCACACCGCCTCCTGCTGCTAGGCATTGTGAGCTTGTAAATCGGCTATTTCACACATGAATCCAAAATACACTGATGATTGTGCTGTCAAACAATGAAACTATATGGAATCTATGAAGGTTGTGGGGATCCCTGCTTCATCTCTCTCGCCTGTGACACCACGCAAAGCGTTTCGGGGTATTCCGAGTTTTGCACGATCTGATCATCTGCTTCAAATACCACCAGTGGTCCTTGAGGCTTGAGGTGGTCCACAATCCCCAGCTTATTAATGATGGAGTTGGACAGTTGGTAACCAAATGGACCTCGGCGCTTGCCGAGATCTCTCTCTCTCTCTCTCTCTCTCTCTCTCTCTCTCTCTCTCTCTCTCTCTCTCTCTCTCTCTCTCTCTCTCTCTGCTCTCACTGGGCGCAGAGGGGCAAAGTAACTAAGTAGATTTACTTATACTGTATACTCAAGTAAAATGTTGAGGTATTTGAAGATATGATTAGGCCTATTATATTATAAAACATCCATTGATCCACTTTAGCCGTACGTTTTATGCCTATATGCCTATAACAAGACAACTAAAGGAAAGAGAGAGAGGGGGAGGGGTTATTATTACCCTTATTACTATACTACTAACTAGGTAACCTCGCACACCAGGCTTTCTGAGAGAAAGCCTGGTGTTTGTTCACAACGGGCCGTTTGGTTTCCGCCTAAAGCGCGGAAACCACTAGAAGAAGCGGCGTCGCTTTGATTTGGTTCCCTCCGTTTGTTTCCCCCAATCTCTATTGCCTCTCCGCTGAGCGCATGCATGCATTGCTGCGTGACAGACAGACAGACAGACAGACAGACAGACAGACAGACAGACAGACAGACAGACAGACCTGGCCCTATTGCGAAGGGCAAATGCGTTGTACAGTAGTTATCTAAACCGGAGCATGGAGGAGCTTGGAACATGCATGGTACAAAAAAAATGGCGGAATGGCAGAGAATCTATGCAGATTAGCAGTAGGCCTAAATGGTGAGGCCACATTCTCATAATATAATTCGGTTTAGTCGTGCGAATGGGAGGGGTGAAGTTGCCACATTCTTGCATATTTAATTGATACGTTTGCGCTCGCACTGCACTTTGTCATCCGAAACAAGGAATCGTCCGTGCACGTCTGTCCAGGGACATGAATGTATCCAAGCTGCATAATAATGCCTCCTCCATCTCCCTGTGTGTAACCGCAGGACCCCCGCAAGCGCCGCATTAGCCTATTTATCAGCGGTCAACGTTCGTAAACGGGCAATCAAAAAATAAAACCAGCGGCGGCGGGAGAGTCTCGCAAAATCTACCAGCAATAAACCAGACAGAAAATACTTTAGCAAGATATGAATATCTACGAAGAGGACAACGTCTCTCTCTCTCTCTCTCTCTCTCTCTCTCTCTCTCTGCCCCTCGTCTTGCCCTCCGCTGGCTCACTCGCTGCGCAAAAGCGTCTCCATTTGGACATGATTTGGCACAGAGAGCAGCGCGCACGAGCTAGGGCGAGAGACCCACACATCGGCCTATATTATATTAGCCTATAGCCTATATATGATATACAAGTGACTCCAGAAGCACTTTCCTTTCATCTAAATGTGAGCAACTCCTCACAAATAATACACTATGTGCGATGGAGGGAGGGGTGATCAGAAATTAAATCAATGAGGGGAGGAGGCGGCCAGAATGGTCAGAAATCTAATGAGAGCGGACGGTCTGGAGGGGGATTTAACCTCGAAGTGTCGTTTTGATTGCCGTTGGAACTAACGGTCTAACGCCCGTCCTGCGATAGTCATGAACAGCGTGACACCAGATAGATATAGATAGATAGATAGATAGATAGATAGATAGTGAGCCCGGCCCAACCCAGCCGGCAGAACGTCAGCCCGGGCCCGGCCCAAAGCCCGATACATAATTGACAATTGGAGACCGGCCCGGCCCGAAGACCGACATTTTTCTAAACAAGCTTAATTGCAGAGTGCGTGTAGCGGCGGCCTTTTGTTTTCATTACATTTTAAATATTGGTGAAGAACAGAGACATGATACCCCTTTCCAACTGTCTTTATTTTAAAAAAAAACAGCTTGGAGCAAATGGGGATATAAATGTATACAATTTGCTATAATTGTGACAATTCCCAAATCATTTTTTTTACTGTAAGAACAATTAAACATTCAAGTGGAGCCTGCGCTCTCGCCAGTCAGGCAGGCATATTGTATGAAACTGTACATTTTCTTTTCCTATGTAAACTTCTAAATAATAAAGTCTTCAATACAGTAGTAACGGAGGAGGAGGGCCAGGGCCTACAGCCTCAAACAAACAAACAAACAAATAAAAACGTAGGCCTAATCCCTTCAATCGCGATTCAATTGTGAAACAGGTCCCGACTCCCGAGGACAATTTAACAATGAACAATCCTTTGAGTTTGCGTTGTGCGACATTTGTGC
This sequence comes from Nannobrachium achirus, assembly GCF_963921795.1. Taxonomy (NCBI): domain Eukaryota; kingdom Metazoa; phylum Chordata; class Actinopteri; order Myctophiformes; family Myctophidae; genus Nannobrachium; species Nannobrachium achirus. The sequence goes on from NC_137828.1 coordinate 14,194,804, forward strand.
AATTAAAATAAACAATCTCAAGTTAAGTATGTGTATAAAATATTAGAATGAATAGCCTTAATCAGTCAAGCAACGAAACATTCCCATTCCCTGGTTAAATTAAAGTATATAAATAGGCTAAACAAATAAAATAAACAGCATTTGTTATTTTAGTCCGTAACACAGCACTTTTCTTTGTATGAATCAACACTTATTCGTTCAGTTTAATAGTCCCAAAAATCCAGCGCTGGGCGCAAGGCCGCGCCGGGAGGCCGCACCGCCGCAGGGCGCTCGCTCCGGCGAATAATCCAATCAGACAGCAAGCAGCTGAAATTAAATAAAATACATTTATAAATAAATGATAAGATCACAAGAGACCAAGATGACTACATTCTACGTTGGCCATTGGGTATATATTGCCAACAGTTAAAGGCTAGGCTGTACTCACCGATCTTATAAATTGTGATGAAGAAAATCGTTCA
>NC_137828.1:14200264-14203327 GCF_963921795.1 Nannobrachium achirus
AGATCAAAAATATCCCAATTACACACACACACACACACACACACACACACACACACAAACACACAAACACACACACACACACACACACACACACACACACACACACACACACACACACACACACACACACACACACACTGGCAAGCAGAGAGAGAGAAAACAGAGAACGACAGGGACTCAAACCATTCGCCTATATTGTAAAGAAACTGGGCCTCTCCCTATACTTCCTTCACAGGTGTTACCAATGGCGGAACAATTAAAGACCATCCCGGTATGCGAGCCACAATGATCGGGCCACACCGACAACCGACAACCCTAACCCTAACCCGACAGTTGACCTGTTCAGGCAATAATACTCACAGCTTCATTGTTCCACTTCCAGAATCAGAAAGTATCCGTGATCTGATGATAATATCATTGTATAGTTTCCTCGCTGGCGTAATTGTATGTCCACCGTCATGATAAATGCCTTGCTTGCTTGAGCATCGCTGCCTGTCTTGTTTGAAAGTGTCTGTGGTATATTTTAGTTGATACAAAAGGTTTTGAAAGTGCGCGGTTCCACTGCAGCCATCACTACACGTAAACAACATATTGTCTGTCTGTGAAGATAGAAGTCAACTCTTCTAGAGGAAGTCTGTCTCTTCCTGTTGTCCTTCACAATAAAGTGTGTGTCCCCCTTTACTTCCCAATGCGCGACATTTCACCCAGGTTAATATAACAGGAAATAGGTGTAACAGAGGCAGTGCGATACAGAAAGGGGACCCAATTGCGAAGATGGTGGATTTGAATTTCCTGAAAAAGTGGCTTCAATGCACGGGTCATGCTCAACACGCTCCCTTCATCCATATGTTTACTTTTTACAGTCTGGTTTTGAGCTGGTTTTGAACTCGGCCACACAACACGTGTTGCCACAAGGAAGTGGAGGCAGTATCCTGCCATCTTCCCAACCAATCAGAGAACGTGACACAATTTTTTCCCCCCACATGCAGTCGGCGAAACTCCCCCTCCAAAATGTTCTTTGTAATTCAGGGGGCAAAACCGATAGCCGATCGATTAGAGTCCCCGGTTCAATTCCCCACCGGACAGACGTTTGCTGTGTGTGTATGTGTGTGTCCTTAAAGCTATACTGTGTAAGATGCTCAACTAGTGGTCAGTAGCCCTATAGCAAACCGCGGTCGCGTCCGCGTCTTTCGGCCGTTTTCGTACCTTCACACCCCCCGCGTCTGCCTCCACCTCGCCGAGAGCTATCTTTAGAGGGGTCCCTGGTTCCTGTGCGTTCAGGCCTTCCGGAGAAACGGACTCCTTCACCCTGCCTGGTAGGCGAGATTACCTTTTGAGTATAGAGACACACGGGCGACTACAAATATGGCCGCCATAGCGACCCTACTTCAAGATGCGCTGTGATTGGCCGGCAGTGTATAACCCTCGCTGTGATTGGCCGGTAGTGTGATGACGTAATTTTGCCGGAACTCTCGCCCCTGTCACGGCTAAGTAGAAAACATATAAGAGAAGGCTTCAGAAGCTGAAAATAACGGAGTGGGGTTCTAAAACTTTAGCGATTTAACAGTTAAGACAATTTTAAGATTTGTTTTATAAAAAAAGTTACATGGTATAACTTTAATCAATATTCCCAACTTAAGCAAGCGTCAAAAAAGTGATCCTCTCTCTCTCTCTCTCTCTCTCTCTCTCTCTCTCTCTCTCTCTCTCTCTCTCTCTCTCAGACATGATGCTACTATCCAGTGAGGTGTGAAAGTATTGCGCGCAGCGTGCACACACACACACACACACACACACACACACACACACACACACACACACACACACACACACACACATGCACACACACACGTACGCACTCACACACACACACAGACACGCACGCACGCACGCACGCACGCACACGCACGCACGCATGCACGCACGCACACACACACACACACAGGGCCCTCCTGTCAACATTGTCAACTCACTCTGTGTCAATAAAGGTTCAGGTAATAATGTTAATCCCCCCCCCCCCCCCCCCCCCCCCCGGACTGAAACCTCTATGTCGTCTGTCAGGTGGAAAAATAAAATAAACATGCGCACACAAAACCACTTTCACTTTCAATAATTTTCAAAAAATAAACCAAAAAAATGCAGATCTACAAGACTTTTGTGTGACACTGTAGTAAACCGACAAGAGGGAGACAACGCAGGAGAGACAAAAAGTAGGAAGGCTGAGAGAGAGAGAGAGAGAGAGAGAGAGAGAGAGAGAGACAGAGAGAGAGAGAGAGAGAGAGACGGACGGACGAGAGACGAGAGACATAGTAGGAGAGCTGAGCGTGAGACAGACGGTAGGAAAACTGAGATTGAAAACTGAGATTGAAACAGAAAGTAAGAAAGCTGAGAGACAGACAGCAGGAAAGCTGAGAGGGAGACAGACGGTAGGAAAGTAACCCAGAAGAAATAAACACATTTCGATGATCCCTGGACCCCACTTTGAGACACTTTGATCCATGAATGCACTAGCTTGCTAATCATCCAACCAGACACGCTGAAAGTATGTCAGTCGATATTTTGTGTGTGTGTGTGTGTGTGTGTGTGTGTGTGTGTGTGTGTGTGTGTGTGTGTGTGTGTGTGTGTGTGTGTGTGTCTTAAGTAAAGGCTCAGGACACACCACTTTTATCACCAAGACACACAATAGGATGGCTCACACACACACATCCGTGTACAAAATACGCACACGCTCTCTCTCTCTCTCTCTCACACACACACACACACACACACACACACACACACACACACACACACACACACACACACACACACACACACACACACACACACACACACACACACACACGGTTATCTCTGGGCAGAGAGGTGTTGAGGGCTTTTGTGATTTGGTTCAATGCTAGACGGATGTCTCGTAATAAGTCACTGTGACACTGTCAATCTCAGCCTCAAAACGATCAAACACTGTCTGTCTCTTCGACACTGTCTCCCTCTCAGCTGTCCCTACTGTCTGTCCGTCTCTCCTACAGTGTCTCCCGTAGCTGTCCTACCTGTCTGTATATATATATA
>NC_137828.1:14203527-14231027 GCF_963921795.1 Nannobrachium achirus
TGTCCTACCTGTCTGTGTCTCCTACAACCCCCACCGGGAGGCCCGCGTCCAGCCACGGAGCCGCGCGCGCCACGGCGCATGCTCGTGGCGCGGTGGCACGCACGTGGCGTGACGCAGGCATGTCAGCAGAAACAGTGCCCCAGATGTGAGCTCTGACGCCAGCAGCGCACATGGTGCGTTGGTCTGAAGCAGGGGCGTCACAAGGGGGGGGTGGGGGGGGGGGAGTGGGACTGAGTTACTAGGACCCAAGGTGGAGGGGCCTTAATGCACTCGGTGCCGCGCTGCGAGCTTGTAGATCTGCTATTTTTGAAAAGTCGTGAAAATGTGTGCTAATATATGTTTTTTTTAAGCAAACATTTGTAACTCAAATGTTGCTTCTGGGGGGTCCCTGGAACTAAATGTTTTGAGATGGGGGTCCGTGGCCAAATACATATAGTTTAGGGGGTCCTTCACATGAAAAGGTTTGAGCACCACTGACATAGAAACATAGTTTTTTCAAAAAACCCTAGAAGGATTTGATCTACAAGCTCACAGCCCGACACTGTGAGCTTGTATGTGCTATTTTTCAAAGTTAAAGCACAAAATAATGCGTTCCCAGTCTAAATGGGTTAAACCCCCTCCCCCTATGAATTCATGGGGGGGCTCGCAGTGAATCCTTGTACCCAGGGCCCAGAATTTGGTGTGACACCCCTGGTCTGAAGCACTAGGGCTTGGATTGATGTCCTCCCCCCACGGGGGACAGAGATGTCCCCCGTGGACAGACATGTCCCCATGGGGGAGAAACATGCCACCGATGGGACACTTACCGCCCAGCACTGTTAGCTCGCTCACGGCAAGGTTATTACAGTCTGACTTTTTCAGCCATAAAGGACCTCCATAACTATAAATGGAACCGAGCATTTGGTGCTATTAGACTCTCAAGAGTTGCACACCCGGCCTAAAGCGCCATTCACTACTAAGCACTAACGATAACTACAACTATATCGTTCACCATTGTTTTGTTTTTTTGTAATAGTTGGTGTGAACTCTGCCATCCACTTGACTTGATTTTTAAAACTATATTTGTATAGTTAAGGTGCTCAGTGTGATGGGCCCTTCTACAGGACCACACTTTGAGACCCGCTGGTGTAGCAGAGTGTTTCCAGTGAGCCAACATGCACAATATCAGCACCCTGACTCTGTTTGACCAGAATGGATCAGAGCCTTCATTAGTGTCATTGGTAACACTGACTCTGTTTGAGCAGAATGGAACAGAGTATTCATTAGTATCATTGGTAACACTGACTCTGTTTGAGCAGCAGAATGGAACAGAGCCTTGGTTAGTGTCATTGGTAACACTGACTCTGTTTGAGCAGAATGGAACAGAGCCTTCATTAGTATCATTGGTAACACTGACTCTGTTTGAGCAGAATGGAACAGAGCCTTCATTAGTATCACTGGTAACACTGACTCTGTTTGAGCAGAATGGAACAGAGCCTTCGTAAGCATAAAAGGGATTGTATGTTGTGATGACATGGGAACCACTCTAACAGAAAACCTTTTATGCCCATATATGGAGATCCCTTATGTCATCAATATTAAGCCCATATCTAACAGGGGCATAAAAGGGATTCTGTTATGGATCTCCATATATGGGCATAAAAGGGATTGTATCAGAGATGATGCCCTGTTGGGAAAACCACACTAACATAATCCATATATGGCCAAGACAGATGGCCAAGACAGATGGTTCACCTTCTCCCTTTAGGGCGAGGTCGCTGTTCGCCCTTAGGCGTCTTACTGGTAATACATACACAGGAGGAAAAAAAACATAATGTAGAAAAAGAAAACACGATTTTTACTGGAAAGCCACAAATGGGTCCAGAGCCATGGTCCAGAGCCATTGTATTTAAAGGGTCCCACCATGAATTTCACATTTTTCATTTCTTTCTTGTTTTTTGGTCTTCCCAGTGTCTCTTCCAGCCCCCCAAAAAAACCCAATTAATTAACTCTAAGCCTTGCCTTTCATTTAAGTGATTTTCTGAATGGGTGTGTCTGAACGGTACTCTTTTGAAATCGGGCCCTTGTTTATGTCACAGGACCTTGTTTATGTCACAAAGGGGCTAATTTCCTATTGGGCCCCAGAGAGAAGGGGGCGGTACTTTTTGGGAGGCTATATTCTATTGAGACTATATATTAGGTTGAACCATGAGGTAAAGTGGTGCTAAAGTTGGCTTGAATTTGATTGACTCTACATGATTCTCATCATGGTACCATGCTAATCTTCCAATTCCAATTTTAGCCCAAAGACATGCAGTGCCCCGTTGCCAACAAAGGGCATTTTGGTATTGCATCTGAAACGGCTTGGAATTAGACAGAACATGACATTTAAATATCTGAGTGGTTGTTTAGGCTAAAACCTGTATAATATATGTATTCATACATTTATATAAAATATCTATTTGAAAAGCATGGTGGGGCCCCTTTATGCAGTAGCCTATATGTGTCCGTTCCTGTAGGGGTCCCTGAAGGGAGAGGGCTTGTTTACATTGACCAGGCATGTTACATGGAACATGGAACATGCATGTGGTCATGCACGCATGGATGAACCTGTCGCCGCAGGGCATGCTCTATAGGCAGCTTTACACGGCAGTCTGTGAACTCTAACCCTCATTTCAATGATATGTCAAGGTTCATGGTTCAAGTGTTTTTGTCAGCAACAGCAATCACAAAGCAGGTGAAATTCATTGTGCGGCTTAAAAAACAACAACACAGCAGCTACAGTCTCAACAGTTAAGTTCCATTGACATATAGTACAATAAGTATTAAGTTAGATAAATATATCATCTATACCAGGGGTGGGCAACTGGCGGCTCGGGGGCCACATGCGGCCTATCTTTCACTTAATGAGTGTGAAAATATAGTGGCCCTCTCCATCATCAAAGTTGCCCACCCCTGGTCTATACCATTGTATTTTTTCATAGTCGTTGTGAACTCTGCCATGGAACAATTTTTTTAAATGTATTTTCATTGTTATTGCGACCGGAGGTCGCAGTTTACCATGAGAAATGTCACAGCTTGTCCGTGTACGTGTAGACGTGTGTGTGTGTGTGTGTGTAGACGTCTGTGTACACATTTTACAGTCTATGGGTTGGTTCCCTTGACACATCACTGTGACATCACAGTTGACATCACAGGTGACATCACCTATGTAAAAGTCCATATATGGGTATTCTCCAGAATCCTTTTTATGCCCATATATGAAGATCCCTGATGTCATTGATATATATCACTGGCCAGATGGCCAAGGCATGGCCCATATCTCTGTGGCTGGTTCAGATAGGGATCTCCATGTATGGGCATAAAATATATTGTATGTTGTGATGTCATGGGAACAAATCTAAAATAATCCCTTTTATGCCCATATAAGGAGATCCCTGCTGTCATCAATATTAAGCCCATATCTAACAGGACTTCATATGGGAATGCCCATATATGGAGAAAGACAGCTCAAATCTGTGCGGCTGGTTCAGACAGGGATCTCCAAGTATGGGCATAAAAGGGATGTACAATATACAGTACATGGATCTCCATATATGGGTAACTGGTCCAATATACATCACTGACCAGTAAGAATTGTCGGATGTTGCCCTGAGGCCAGTGGTGTAAAGTAACTAAGTGCATTTACTTAAGTACTGTACTTAAGTACAGTTTTGAGGTATTTGTACTTTACTTGAGTATTTCCAGTTTTCGATACTTTTACTTCTACTCCACTACATCTCGGATCCAAATATTGTACTTTTACTCCACTATAATTATTTGAAAACATTAGTTACTAGTTACTTTGCAGATATATATGATTATTATAAAACATACATTAATGCTCTGTAGCCCTATTCTATACCATGGCTATTTGAAAATAGCCAATCTACAAGCTCACAACGCGCCGCAACGCACTTTTACTTTTGGTACTTTAAGTACAATTTTTTGCCAATACTTTCGTACTTTTACTCAAGTACATTTTGAATTCTGGACTTTTACTTGTAACGGAGTATTTTCTACATTGCAGTATTGATACTTTTACTCAAGTAAAAAATTGTAGTACTTTTTCCACCACTGCCTGAGGCGTCTTACTAGTAGTTATAGTGCTCAGTGTGAATGGCCCTTTAAGATGTTAAAAACTCAGTGTTAAATGTGATACCTAAAACTGCAACATGGCTCGACTGGTCTTTTTCTAGATTTTCTTTCCGTTCAGGTGTTTGTTTGCTTACTGACACCTCAGGAAGGCTCCGTTCCTCACTACAAACACACTGGAATGAAATGGCACACACGCACACATACACGCACGCATGCACGCGCAATTATGCAAACAAAGAGAGAGAAAGAGAAGGAAAGAGAGAAATAGAGAAAGAGATGGGTTCATTGTATTAGCTAGCGTGTGTGTGCGTGCATGCGTGCTTGCGTGCGTGTGTGTGTGTGCGTGCATGTGTGTGTCTTGGGGCACATTGAGGCAAAATGCTAAACTTGTGGAGACATATGGCTGAAATGGGGTCAACACAAGCTCCTGTTTACACTCCGCACGCACGCACACACACACGCACACACACACACACACACACACACACACACACACACACACACACACACACACACACACACACACACACACACACACACACACACACACACGCACACACACACACACACACACACACACACACACACTTCGATTCACCTCAATGTGCATCTGGACATGTGCACCGTCAAAATCTCAGCGCACAGTACTGAGACTAGTAATATACTGGGAGTCTGGACTGTACCAAATTGAACCAAGTGTACCCGTAACATTGGCGATTTGACTGCGTAATCGCAATTCTGTTATCACATTGAAAATGTTTCGGTACATTATTGTGCGTGTTTGAAACCCCATGCATTTGTGTCATTTTATCTTCAAAAATAGCATATATACAAGCTCGTAGCGTGGCACGAAGTCATTTGTCTCCAAAAAACTTGCCCTGATGTTATTTTATCAAAATAAGCGTCATTGTCCATTTTGGCGACCCGACTCCATCTCAAAGCGGGAGTTCCTACATCCATCTTTTTGGCTCATATCGCCCCTTCATACATACCCGTACACTATAGAAGTAGCAACAACATTATACTTCAGGCTTACGTCATTGTTGAGATTCGGTACTCTACTCACGTTCGAAATCTCGTCTCGCAAGACTTCCGATTCCTATTGGATTCGATACGATTCGGAAGTCTCGCGAGACAAGTTTAGTTTACTTCCTTGTGTTTCCTGTAACTGTTTAACGTTAATAAATACTGAACTTGATCTGCCTGCCTGCCGGCCGTGTTGTGCTTGCTGGGTCCTCCACTTCTGCCTCACACCGTGACAAACACTGCTTTGGGGGGGTCTGACCATCAGAATAGCCCCCCCACAGTTGCCCAGTCAGGGGCCTCAAGGGGCCGCAGCCGCTCCGTTTCTCCAACATCGTACCAGACTTGGCACACAGACAGCACTGTTCAGGGGTTTTGGCATGCAGACCTAAATGTCACACACATGGGGCACTGACAGCAGTGTTCCAGGAGCGTTTAACGCTGCACATGGACATACTGTAGCTCCCTGACTCTGCACAGCACAATATAGGACTGGTTTAAAAGATATATATATATATATAGGCTATATATCGTCACTGTCGGGAAGAAACCTCGTATCTCCAAGTTTCAAATTTGTAATTTTTTTCGCAAAGTAAAGCACTGCTTCGTCACACAAGGCCGTCACACAAAAGTAGTGAAAACAGCTGATCTACAAGCACACAACGCCTTGCGGGGCGAGGCGTTGTGTGCTTGTAGATTGCCTGTTTTCAAATATAAATACAAAACAAACAGTTTTTCCACCCGACAACAACGATATATATATATATATATATATATATATCGTCGGGTGGAAACTGTATGTATATATACTTATTTAAAAGCATTACTTGCATTAATACAACTAAAATAAACAAAGCAATGACTTAACATGTTTGTGTATGTGAGTGGTGGGGGGAGGGTACTGTACATCGTTGAAGTGCTAGCTGAGCGGTTTAGCTCGCTAGCATTAGCCCTCGGGCTAAAACAAGTCATCATTTGCTGGTGAGCGAAATATATAGCAACTTCAGCACGCTCTCACACACACGCACTCACACACTGTCACTGTCACTAGTGCTGTGACTTTGTCACAAGTGCTCCTCTCTCTCAGTCCTATCAGTGATTTCCGTTCAAATGGAAATAACAGGAGGATGCAGTCGCTTCACTGTTCATCCCTGCTCGACATGCAGCATCAGATGCAAACAGACTAACGGGTTATTAGTCACAGTGCATGATAGAAAACACTGGCATATGACTGTTAACTGGAATGTGTATGACCAACCGTTTAGGACTAAATCATCAGAATCAACCAGCATTAAACCATATAAAATGTAAATATTAAAATGATATATTCTATTAATATACAGAATATTAGCAGAATAAATCACTCAAATATAATCCATAGCTGTTCTTCATACAATATACAATACCGAAAAAAATATATAAAATATATATAAAATAATATTTTGAGATCGGGGTCCGTGGCCCAATGCATATCATCTTGGGGGTCCTTGACATAGGTTTCTTGCACACATTTTCACGACTTTTCAAAAATAGCAGATATGCAAGCTCGCAGCGCGGCACTCGGTGCCGCGCTGTGAGCTTGTATATCTGCTATTTTTCAATAGTTAACATTCATGGGGGGCCCGCAGTGAATCCTTGTACCCGGGGCCCAGAATTTGGTGTGACGCCCCTGCCTGCATCATCAGATTAGCCTGCAGGTGATGAGGTATAAATTCAAGATGTGGACTCACCCTGCATCGCTGCTGTTCCCACAGATTAAGGCATCCTTGGCTCCTTCCACCTTGTAGAAGTTGTCTGCAATCAAAACCACAAACGGGATTAGACAACAAATCTGACATCAAATCAAATAAAAACATAATTTCAGGGAACACCATAACTCTCAGACGTCACAACTTGTCCGTGTCCGTCCGTGTCGACGTGTACACATTTTTACGGTCTATGGGTTTGCCGCTCTGACATCATGCTCTGATGTCACTGTGATGTCAGGGGAACCACTCTACCAGAATGGGTTTGCCATGCGCTGACATCACGCTCTGGCTTCACTGTGATTTCACACTAACAGAATCCCCTTTATGCCCATATATGGAGTTCCCTGATGTCATCAATATTAATGATGCCCTGCTAGAGAGAGCCCTGTGATGCCAGGGGGAACAAATCCCTTTTATGCCCATATATGGAGATATGAAGATCCCTGTGATGCCAGGGGAACAAATCCCTTTTATGCCCATATATGGAGATCCCTGATGTCCACATCACTGTGGCGCTTGTCGCCCTGAGGCGTCTTACTAGTTACTTTATTTTATGCTTTGACTATTGACACATAGCAGATATACAAGCACAGCTGCGAGCTTGTAGATCTGCTATATATATATATTTTGAAATCCTGAAAATGTGTGCAGGTCTTTGGATATTGTTGACCCGATTCTATAAAATGATGTCCTCTAAATCCTTCCATGGTTTAAAAAAAAAAATGCATGTTTCTATGTCAGTGGTTCTCAAACCTTTTCATGTCAAGGACCCCCACAAAATGACATGTATTTGTCCACAGACCCCCACCTCAAAATATGTTGTTCCAGGGACCCCCGGAAGCAGAGATTTGAGTTACAAAAGTTTGCTTTGAAAGATACATATTCAAAGATTTGCACACATTTTCACGACTTTTCAAAAATAGCAGATCTACAAGCTTGCAGCACGGCACTCGGTGCCGCGCTGCGAGCTTGTAGATCTGCTATTTTTCAATGGTTAAAGCATAAAATAATTCCAGGGCTAAATGGGTCAAAGTGCTGTTAAAGAGGTCAGACGTGACCTTTGGCCTCTTTAAAAGCACGTGTCAGTTCTGACATGCAACATCACAGACACTCACAGAAGGAATACATAAATATTGCATAATGGGAAAATGTTTCTGCATTGAGCCCATCCATCCATCCGCACATTGATTAATCTCCCATTGAAGTGGGGAGGGGCCTCACAACCAGCCAATAGCCAATAGGACGCCTGACGCGATTATAAACGACAACAGACTTCAACCTCTCGGGTTTCTGGGTGAGGCTTTTAGGAAGGTCGATACGGGAGCCTGGAGGGGACAATTTGTGCTGATGTGTAACGCACGTGCACAGTAACTAAGTACATTTACCACGGTACTGTACATGTACTCTACTTGAGTATTTGGATACTTTCACTTCACTACTGTTTCAAAGACAACTATTGTACTCTTTGTACTTTTGACTCCATTACATTTCTAGGGAGGGGAAAAATTATTAAATTAACCAGCCATGCCCTATTTCAAATACAGTGAAAATAGCTGATCTACACGCTCCGCAATCTCACAAGGTGCCGCACCGTGACACGTTGTCGTTGTAGTGTGAGCTTGTAGATCGTCTATTTTCACTATCATTGATTTCTTTTTAGAATTGTAAATTGTACTTTTTGAGTATACATACACATAGTGTGTGTGTGTGTGTGTGTGTGTGTGTGTGTGTGTGTGTGTGTGTGTGTGTGTGTGTGTGTGTGTGTGTGTGTGTGTGTGTATACTGTATATATAATATAATTATAATACCACTCGTTCACTTAGATCAGCCAACACAGGGATGCTGACCGAACCCTCGCTAAAAACTCCAGGGCAAAAATCCACTCGTCCGAGACAGTTTGCCCTCTTGGCTCCCAAGTTGTGGAATAAACTCCCTGTCGCACTTAGAACAACGGACTCACTCGTTACCTTTCGCCGTGGACTGAAGACTCACCTTTTCAGACTCCACCTAATCCCTTAGCACTACAGTAAAATCAATGACCATACATGAAGCTAATTAACATTTGTTTGTTAGGTTTCTTTAGAACTTGATTATATTGTGTTTTTCTCTAGATAGATATCCATTTACATTGTTATATTGCTGTTAATGTACTGACCTATTATCTTGTTTATTATTGCGATGTTGTATCTGCTTATTGTAAGTCGCTTTGGATTAAAAGCGTCTGCTAAATGCCTAAACTGAAACTGTAACTGTAACCTTGTTAAAGTGACCATTTTGTTAAATTTAGCATTTGTAGTTATTTTCTGTAATTTACCAATATAATAACCAGCACAGATAGACAGAGAGACATTCATGGATTTACATTTAGAACTAACTTTTATCTTCCCCCCTGGACCCTGCCATACCCAATTGACGCCCCTGGCACTGTGGTATCTGAACCAGGGAGTACTTCTACTTTGACTCGAGTACTACTAGGGGGGGGGGGGGTTTACTTTGTATCACCGCTGGCTACAGCCAACTGGAAATGAATAAATAGAAAGGTGCATTAGCCCCCCCGCCCCCCCCCCCCCCCCACACACACACACACAACACCATTACTGTTCATACAAAATGGCTTCTATTTTAAGACACAAATCAACAGGGGGGGGGGGGGGGGGGTCAGTGAAGTACTAAACGCTGCTTCAAAGGGGAAACGCAATGTGGATCAGTTCACACACACACACACACACACACACACACACACACACACACACACACACACACACACACACACACACACACACACACACACACACGCGCGCGCGCGCGCGCACACATGCACACAAACACGTTACCACACGTGGTGAGGAGGACAAAAAAAAGTTACATAGTACGCCTATTGTATCGATGTCTTCTTTATTTAAACCAGCCCTAAAGCCGAAAATAGCAGATCTACAAGCTCGCGGTGAGTCGGCATGTACGGTACATGTATTTTATTTGAGCTACTTTCAGTGCGGGACACTGGCATGCAACTAAGTATAGCCTATCAGTGAGACATAAGTCCGACTCCGTCCCCTAAACCACTTGAGGCACTGTTTTCCAAACACTGGGACGGGACCCTTTTGTGGGTCACGGACACGTTTTTATGGGTCAGAAGTAAATGTGTTTCCTCTTTAGTTTTTACGTTATTTAAAAAAAAAAATTAAAGGGGCCCCCACTATGCTTTTTAAAATATCTATTTTATATAAATATTGGTTGTCCATAATACGGTTTTACACAGGTTTTAGCCTAAACAACCACTCAGATATTTAAATGTCATGTTCTGTCTGTCTCTAATTCCAAGCCATTTCAGATGCACTACCAAAATGCCCAATAGGAAATGAAAGGCAAGGCTTAGAATTAATGAATAGGGTTTTTTGGGGGTCTGGAAGAGAAGTTGCCAAAAAACAAGAAAAAAATGAAAATGTGAAATTCATGGTGGGGCCCCTTTAAGAAGTAGTAACAACCCACATGTCGTGATGTGAGCTTGTAGCCAACGTTCATTTTATGGTACAGAGAGAACTCTACCATTTTTAAAACAATGTTTTTTATTGTTATCGTTGTAGTCAGTGCTCACACTCACACACACCCATACACTTCCACACACACACACACACACACACACACACACACACACACACACACACACACACACACACACACACACACACACACTCACGCGCGCACGCACGCGCACACATAGCATTTACTCACAGCTCGACACAGCATACACACTCTCCAACACGTCAGAGATAACGATATACTGTATATGCACACTTCAAACACACGCACGCGCGCACGCACACATACACACACACACACACACATCACCCCAACTCCACACATGCATTCACTCACACCTACGTATGTCTTACCGCGTTCTCACACACACACACACACACACACACACACACACACACACACACACACACACACACACACACACACACACACACACACACACACACACACACACTCAGAGGCCCTCATTCAGCGTTATCTTCCTCCTGTCCTCAGTATAACACGGGACACGGACCCCTGGCGTGGGCGAGGGGCCCCCTCAGGGGGTCCTGAGGACTTTAGCCTAAAGCACACTCCATTTCTGTGTCCCACCGTACGCTGTAGGATTAGTCAGAAGTTGGTCAGATGTTCAGTGGTGTAAAAAAGTACTCAATCCTGCAATGTAGAAATACTCTGTTACAAGCAAATATCCGGAATTCAAAATGTACTTGAGTAAAAGTACACAAGTATCGGCATCAAAATGTACTTAAAGTAACCAAAAGTATGTTTAGGGTCTATTGTCTATTGTGACCATGCATAAACCTATCACAAAACCTCCATATAGCCTACCTCTGTCACAAATCCCCCACCATGGGTTGTCTACACCACTTCAGATGAAAAAACGTTGGGTTATTTTATCGTCTAATCAGGCTTTTATGAACACCCTTAACAGTTTTTAAGTAATTCAATATTTAGATAATTGATGTAAATGTTATCAGGCCCTCCTCCTCCAGGGCCGCTACCCATATACCGGTACACCCATTGTAACTTCAAACTCCATTTTAACTATGATAGATTCATTAAAAACATTTTTTTTCTGGTGACCCTTCCTAATACCCTCCTAATACGTGAGCAGGCCGTGTTTTTTTTTATAACTTTTTTCATGTATTTTTTATAATTCTTTGGGAAAATGGTAAAAAATTAAATAGCCTAAAAAAATGAATTATAAAAAATAAATTAAGTTATCGAAAAATCACGGCCTCCTAAAGCCCGTATCAGAGTCGGGTCCGCGGTGGAGTGCCGTGTAGTCTTTTTGAGCGTTAGCGTTGTAGTTTTATGACTCAAAAAGACTACAAGGCACTACACCGCGGTGGATAGCCTTCCACCGCGGACCCGACTCTGATACGGGCTTAATACTCGCATATTAGGAGGGTGTTATGAGTCACCAGAAAAAAACAATGGGTGTTTTTAATGAATCTATAATGGTTAAAATGGAGTTTGACATTACAATGGGTGTGTATGGGGAGAGGCCTTGGGCATGGAGGGCCTGATAACATTTACATCAAATATCTAAATATTGAATCAAGCAAATAAAAATCTGCCCAGGGTGTTCATAAAAGCCTGAATAAACGATAAAATTACCAAAAGGTTTTTGAAAATGAAATATCCCTTTAACTCATCTGCCGCCCAGCACGTTTATAAACGTTCCATTAAACCCAGCTATCTACCGCCCAACACGTTTATGAACGTGCTATCGTCTTTTCATTGTTTTACAGTTGATGGTGCTCTCCCGCTGCCTGTGACTTAATACAGTAGGGAAACATCAAAGGGAACCAGGTCATTCACGTGAATGAAGAAAAAAGGTCAAAAAACTGCATTGAAACACATGTTATCAGACAATCCAAAATAACAGATTGAGAGAGAGGCAACAACAACCACTCTAGCAGTTTGGGAGACACAATGCAGAAACACAAGCCAGCAGAGAGAGGAAAAAGGAAAAAAAAAAAAAAAAGAGGATCGGCTTGGTTGAGATTTGAATATAGGATATTTATAGTTAGAGTTAGAGTTTAGATAGTTGATTGATAGCCTAGAGATGGCAGTAGAATTCGTTTAGATTTGAGTGTATTTAGGTGAAGAAAGTTTTATAGTGGGAGAGAGGTGGAGAGGAGACGCTGTCTCCGTGAAAACAGAGGGGAGGGGAGGAATGGATCACACACACACACACACACACACACACACACACACACACACGCCTACCTCTCATTTCCTCCTTCTCTCCTGATGGCTCGTAAAAGATTCAAGCATCATGTTATCCATTGATTGATTTAAACAGAATGAGTAAGTCCACAAACGCCGGCCCATCCGCCATGTAAAAGAGTATAGATCCAGTCAGTAAACAAAGGTGCATCCACTCACTGCTAGTAATGTGCTGCCCAGAGTGCACCGATGCACCCCCCCCCATCTGTCCCCCATGAGAAAACATCTCTGTTCCAGTGGTGTGTGTGCGGTGAAAATAGCCGATCCTCAAACTCAGCGATGCGCCCCCCCCCCCCTCCTCCTCCTCCTGTCCTCCTCCTGTCCTCCTGTCCTGTATGCAGACTCTGCACTCCACCAAACTTTCGTCAGCTTCGAAAAAGTTACACGATCGTGTGTGTGTGTGTGTGTGTGTGTGTGTGTGTGTGTGTGTGTGTAAGCAATTGGTTTCATTTACCCTAAAATGTCATGGTTTCATTATCTGAGAAATCACGTGACCTTCCTTGTTGCTTGAGACATGCGCATGCGCGTGCATGTGTGTGAGTGTGAGCGTGTGTGCGTGTGTGTTGAGTGAGCACACAGTACCACAGCGCCATCTATTGGCTTGAAACTAAATAAGAGACGTATTCATGCTGGTTTCATAAAAAGGCTTTTTTTAGGCTTTTTTATTCAAATTAGCCCATGTTGGGCCAGTACAGTAGTCACTTAAAAAATCAGGGAAAAATCAGAAAACAACATTTAAACCCCATGTATTTATTGGTAAAAGTATATTTCTTCATCTTTCCATCGGTATACTCCATTTGTTCATAGCTAAGAAACACATTTTTTAAATATTCATTGAAAAGGAGTCAAAATGCTCCAAAACCCTGACATGTTTTGGAAGAGTTTAATTAAAAACGTGGGGCAGGCAATGTGTTAATGGCGTCGGAATGCTTGATTGCGACCGTCAGGGAGCAGTTTACTATGAAAACCTCCACCGGCCGTCCGTCCGTCGGTCGGTCACACGTCACACGTCACACCTTTGCCCTGCTCATATCTCCGCATCAGTATATAGGGCTTGTTTGTTTATTGTATGACATCACGCCACATCATCAGCTGTGGACTCTGTGATGTCATCGTATCGCATCAGTATATAGGGCTTGTTTGTTTATTGTATGACATCACGCCACATCATCAGCTGTGGACTCTGTGATGTCATCGTATCTCCATATATGGCCATCTCTGTATATGGAGATATAAGTCGTCCATGCCCAAGTATGGGCTGGTGAGGTCAGACTTTGTGTGATGCGTAGGTTATCTCCATATATGGAGATTCAACATTCCAGGCAATGCTCTCTTCCCTGGTGAGAATTGCCCCTTTATATAGGGCTTGTTTGTGTATTGTATATACACAAATATATGGAGATTCAACATTCCAGGTGTAACTATGGCTACCCGTATGATGTGAGAGGTGGAGGTTGTGATATTTGTGGAGATAAGCGACCAACGGTCGCTTATCTCCCGATTAGGGAGTCTTACTGGTTTAAACTTAGCTGTGTGCCGAACACAGCCGATTTACAAGCTTCTACGTCAGGGGTCTTCAACAGGGGGTCCGGGACTCCTAGGGGGTCCTCAGAGTTACTACAGGGGGTCCTCCAAATCTTTGTGTGATAGAAACTTTTTGCCCCCTTTTTTATATTAAAGGGGAAGACCACCCATTTTCAATATTGAACTATGTCATTAATATACCTTAGAAGAGTTGTGTGGAAATTAAAAAAAAAGTTCCCCCTCTTCTGTGTTGCCTAGAACTGGAGGATTGATTTTGGGGTTTGTATTGTAAAGTACAATGTGTGATGTCATCAAGTTGTGATTTGCAATACAAACCCCAAAATCAATCCTCCAGTTCTAGGCAACACAGAAGAGGGGGAACTTTTTTTTTATTTCCACACAACTCCTCTAAGGTATACTAGTAAGACACCTGAGGGTGGAATGCGACCTCAGGGTGACATGCACGCGCCAATTCTTGACTATCTGGCCAACCACAGCGTTTCTCTGACGATTCTAGTTGTTATCATTCTGGGGGGAGTTTGTTCATGTTTTTGTGAGGGTATCAACCCTAGGAGACACGGGGAGAACATGCAAACTCCACACAGAAAGGCCCTATCGCCAACCCCACCTAGGGTGTGAGCGATAGGGCCTAAACATGGAGATGTGGAGAACACTATATATGGAGATAGTCCAGTCCATCATGTCATATGGGACTACCGTCATAGACAGTAGCCATTGTTAGGCCGGAGTCAATGGCTGTCTGTCTGACTGTCTGTACAGGAAGTGATGCCACATGACATACTTTTTATGCCCATATATGAGTCATTCTGTACCACATCTCCATGTTTAGGCCAAACAGGTTCGCTCCATTTCTCCATGTATAGGTCCAAATGACCAACGTCGAACTTGACAAGGAGGATACCGCACATTGTACCTCATCCACCCTTTCTTCTCTCTCCTTTTGGTATCTTTATCCTCCTCCTCCTTTTTTTCTTTTTTATTCTTCTCTTTTTTTCACAGCCGCCCCCATATTTACTTTAAAAAATATATATTAAATTCTAAGAACGTTTCGAGTACCAGTTTGATACAAGAGCGAATAAGCGCTACACTTCTGGAATCCTGTACGTCGACTTAAAGTCGGATCCAGGCCTAATAACTTTATCTAGCCGCCCCCGTTGCCACCTCCTTTTCTTTTCTGAGACACATTGTACCTCATCCACCCTTTCTTCTCTCTCCTTTTGGTATTTTTATCCTCCTCCTCCTTTTTTTGTCTTTCTTAGTCTTGTGTATCCTTCTCTTTTGGCTACTGTCTATGACGGTAGTCCCATATGACATGATGGACTGGACTATCTCCATATATAGTGTTATCCACATTTCTTGTAGCCGCCCCGTACAGGAAGTGATGTCACAACTCGCTGACATCACACTGACATCACAGAGGTTACGGACGGACACTCAAGCGACACGGTTTTTCAGAGTATATGCGACCTTCGGTCGCAATTAACACTTTGACAGCCGTATGGAGATGCCCATATTAAAACCGTAATATACCGGACATCATCTGTACTAAAATTAGCCGACCGCAATTTTCCGTACTAGGTAATTAAAAATGAAATAAGTGATAATGATCGGAAAAAAAAACGATCACTAGCCCTTCTCTGTCTCACCACCGGTCTAACCAATAGCATGATTCTTCTCTGCGCATGAACCGGAAGTGCTTTTGATCGCTTCCGGGGCAGATTAGCCATTGACTTACTGTGTGGACGTTGGCGCTAGCATAGCCGTTGTCCTAGCGGCTAGGCTAATGAAAATTATTCCGTAGATTCTAATTATGGAGATGATCACATGCGCTCACATCGATGCACACGGATCGCGCACGCGAAACGCACAGGGAGAAGATGCCTTGGCCAAAACCGCCACTCTATGCCAATGCAGATTGAGCCATTTCGCTGGTGACTGTGGTGAGAATTACAACGGGGACCGTGATGTGGATGGGGCGCTGATATTGCGCTGATGGGTCTTGTAAAATGAATGCTGTTCAGATCATAATATAATAATAGAAATGTCACGGCTAATCTACCAACAAGCCATTCTATTTCGGCTGCCGAAGTGTTAATGACATAGTTCAATATTGAAAATGTATAAATAATAATGAAAATAATATAAATAATATTAACCACTTGAACCCTAGCATCCATATTGGGAGAACTTTAGCCAAAAATAGCAGATCTACAAGCTCACAACGCCTCGCGCAGCAAGGCGTTGTGAGCTTGTAGATCGGCTATTTTCGGCAAGGAGCTTTGGTGTAAGGGTTAAAAGAGCAGACTAAGTACAGAGTGAAAGGTCAAGATTTATAAGTATTGACGGTTCAAGTGGTTAAATATCTGCAAACACAAATTGACATGAATCCAAAATAAACTGATGATTGTACTGAAACTATATGAACGATGAAACTACATGGAATCTATGAAAATGTTGTGGGGGTCCCTGCTTCATCTCTCTCTCAACTAAGGGGTCCTTGGCCTGAAAACGTTGAAGACCCCTGTTCTACGTACTGGATCTCTTCAAAGACGCTGCTTTTCTGTGTGTCACATACGGACGATGACATGAATGAGGGGCGACCAGATAACCTGAAGAACAACTTTATCCCATTTAGGCCTAGAATTATTGAATGCTTTAACCAGTGAAAAATAGCAGATATACAAGCCCACAGCTTGCGAGCTTGTAGATCTGCTATTTTTGAAAAAGTTGTGAAAATGTGTGCAAATCTTTGAGTATATTATGTATTTTCAAAGCGAACGTTTGTAACTAAAATTTTGCTTCTGGGTGGTCCCTGGAACGAAATATTTTGAGATGGGGGTCCATGGCCAAATAAATATCATTTTGGGGGTCCATCACATGAAAAGGTTTGAGAACCACTGACATAGTAGTCTCTCAAGAACAGACTAACTGAGCTCCATTTAAGTGAAAAGGACCTTTTCTTTGACGATGGCTGGCCAGATTGCTGACATAGAAACATAGGGTTTTTGGAGTGGTGAAAGCACTCCCAATAGACAGGTATGTCTGTGGGTGGCTGGCTATGTGGCTGGCTGGCTATGTCTGTAGCCTGGCAATACCTCTAGTGGCCACACACAACACACATGTTAAAGGAGGGGTGCTGTTTAGCAGGCCAGGCACACTCAACACGCACGCACGCAAGCACGCACGCACACACATGGTATAGCTGCTCAGATTCACCACTCCACTTCGAACCGAGGTTTGATTTTTCCAAAATACACTTATAGAATCGTGTCAAAATTCAAATGTTCACGATTAAAAAAAAAAATAGCAGATCTACAAGCTCGCAGCGCGGCACTCGGTGCCGCGCTGTGAGCTTGTATATCTGCTATTTTTCAATAGTTAAAGCATAAAATAACGATACACTATAATGTGTTCCGTTCTAAATGGGATTTATACCGCTGGAGGAGAGAGGAGAGAGCAGAGCAGAGACAAAAACAAACTGTTTATTCCCCTCTCCCCCTCCTCGGTGATAATCTCTCAAGACACATTCTGCTAGCAGCAGAGTCTGTCAGCACCACTGCCCCCAACATGTAGTGTTGTTGTCTAGTAGGAATACACACAGAAACGCCCGGGAGGAAGTCGACTGAGAAAGGGGAGGAGCCACACACACACACACACACACACACACACACACACACACACACACACACACACACACACACGCGCGCGCACACACACACACACACACACACACACACACACACACGCGCACGCACACGCACACCCACACGGAGAAGCAGTGAATGTGACAGTGAAGACAGGCAGTAGCTTACATGACACAGGCCTATCACGCTATAGTGTGCGTGTGTGTGTGTGTGTGTGTGTGTGTGTGTGTGTGTGTGTGTGTGTGTGTGTGCCACTTCTTGCATGCATGTCGGCTGAACTGCTTGTGTGTGCCTTTTGACAAATCATGCCCTCGAACAGCCTGACAACTGTGTGTGTGTGTGTGTGTGTGTGTGTGTGTGTGTGTGTGTGTGTGTGTGTGTGTGTGTGTGTGTGTGTGTGTGTGTGTGTGTGTGTGTGCGTGTGTGCGCGCGTGCGTGCGTGTGTGTGTAGTGGCTGACGTCAGTAGTTAAGCACACCGCCAACATGACATTGTCCAGTCCATTTAGGAAATACCAATCACAAACACACACACAAGCGTGCGCGCGCACAGCCGCACACTCATTGTTGACTCGTCACAGAAGACACTTTCTGTCCGCTTACTTCAACAGATCTTCAAGCCCACAACACGTTGCAGATGCATTGTGAGCTTGAGGCTTTTTCTCTTATGTTTCTTTTGCCACGTGATGAATCTATGAACAGGTTGTGGGGTTCCCTGCTTCATCTCTCTCTCAACTAAGGGGTCCTTGGCCTGAAAACGTTGAAGACCCCTGGCCTAAGACTCTTTTACCGTTGACAAAGTCCATCATATTGCTCAAGGACTTGCTATTACACGAGAAGGATGCAATAAATGTATTAACTGTATTTATTCGTACAACCTCATTTCATTGTAATTAAAGTTGTACCATGTAACTTTTTTTATAAAACAAATCTTAAAATTGTCCTAACTCTTAAATCGCTAAAGTTTTAGAACACCCACTCCGTTATTTTCAGCTTCTGAAGCCTTCTCTTTATATGTTTTCTATGATCCTGACTGGGGTCCGGTTTTCGCGCAAAAATTACGTCATCATACACTACCGGCCAATCACAGCGAGGGTTATACACTGCCGGCCAATCACAGCGCATCTTGAAGTGGGGTCGCTAGCTATCACAATAGGGCGGCCATATTTGTAGGCGCCTGTGTGTCTCTATCTATACTCGGGTGAAACACTCCGTTTCTCCGGAATGCCTGAACGCACAGGAACCAGGGACCCCTCTAAAGATAGATCTCGGCGAGGTGGAGGCAGACGCGGGGGTGACGCGGGGGTGTGAGGCCCGGTCCGCGGCGAAAAACGGCCGAAAGACGCGGACGCTACTGACCACTAGTTGAGCAACTTACACAGTATAGCTTTAAGATATTCGATAGAAATGTATATTTTTTTTAATGACAGCCTCTATGTAACTGAACTTCACAGGAAAACTGCTTGACAAATTCTAACCTGGACGTGATAACGGGAACCGTGGCGTCGCACCGCCGCAATTCCTATCACGTTCCTGGACGTAATTGGCATCATAATTGGCATCGGAAGGGTTAATGAATTAACCATATTGTCGTTGTCGGGCGGAAACCTTGTATCTCCAAGTTTCAAATGTGTACGTTATTTCGCAAAGTAAAGCCCTGCTTCATCATACAAGGCCGTCGCACAAAAGTAGCGAAAACAGCAGATCTACAAGCACGCAACCGTTGTGTGCTTGTAGATCGGCTGTTTTCACTAGTTTAAATCGTTTTTTTAAATGATAAATGCAAAACCGACGGTTTTGGACATACAAGGTTTCCAACCCGACGACGACGACACGTATATCCGTACCTTCGTCGTTGACAAAGTCCCTCATGTTGCTCCAGGTCTTGTTGTTGCAGTAGAAGGAGGTGTTGGTGGGCAGGGAGGCGTTGACGCAGTGGGCCGCCGAGCGCACGCACTTCTGCCGCAGGTTCCCCATGAACAGCTGCAGGCCGATGAGGGCGAACACGCTGAGGCAGAACACCGTCAGGATCATCACGTCCGCCAGCTTCTTCACCGACTGGATGAGCGCTCCCACGATGGTCTTCAGGCCTGGACACAACCGCCGTTCATTTGGACAGCAAATGTTTGGTTTAGTTTTTTCTTTAAGTCACAGCCTTTGGAATAAAAATGTTGTTTTGTTTTAGTCACATTGGTCCCATCCTAATTTACGGTACACTTTAAGACAGAATAAGACATAATAAGAAACAATGTGTTGGTGATTAAAACTAATATGTTTTATTAGACAAACAAAGACAGAATAGAGCAGAAAAAGCGAATACATTCTCTGGCACCGGCACCTGCCGACCGGCAGTTCGACCGTCAGTCGTGCTGCATCGCCGGCGGCCGCCGCACGGAACTGTAGGTAGGAACGGCATCACTGGTAACTGCCAAGGCAGCCACCACAGCATAGACCGGCAGTTTACTGCGACGGGACCTGCCGGTCAGTGCGGCAGCCGCCGATCCTACTGCCGGGACTGCCGATCGAACTGCCAGAGGCCTATCGCCGGTGATGCAGTGCGACTGCCGTTCGAACTGCCGGTTGTGCGGCGGTACCAGAGAATGTATCCGCTCTTTCTGCTATTCTGTCTTTGTTTCTGTCTAATAAAACATATTAGTTCTAATTACCAACACATTATTTCTTATTATGGCTTTATTATGTCTTATTCTGTCTTAAAGTGTAAATTAGGTTGAGACCGTCACATTTTAGTCGTCTGAAAGGTTTTAGTTTTAGTTCTAAGTTTTAGGACTCGACTACATATGGAAAGCACCTGTCCTGTGCTTGCCCTTGGGGGAGGAGGGGGAAGGAGCAGCGTCCAATTCATTCCCTATGGAAGACTGCTTCTAGCTTGCCTCTAGTTTTAAAGGCAAGCAAGAGGCAGTCTTCCAGGCCTCCGGAAGACGTTGGAAGTACGAGCCTCTAGCATGCCCTTGGAGGAGGCGGGGGACAAAGCGGCGTCCAATTCATTCCCTATGGATGTCACACGTTTTGAAGAAGCAAGCTTGCCTCTAGCTTTGCCTCAAAGCTAGAGCAGAAGGCCATAGGGATTTTAGTTGAGTGATTTTAGTTCAGTCAGTCTCAATAGCTGTTCTCCATTCAAGGATGATATCTTTTTGTCGATTATCTACAAACTCTTTGGTCCATGACTGATGTCACATTGACTACTAAGATTACAAAAGATTAACAAAAACACACATACCTATATATTGCATACAGTATACACATATTGCAACAAGAATTAACAAAGGCCTAAGCCTATTTCAGGCATCAAAATATGATTGGTATCAAATGAAAACCGCACAACTGAAAATCTAGAATCAGATTTCCTCTTTTAAATTAACCAACACATTGTCACGTTGACATCCATAACTAAAGTATAAAACATGGTACAACGATACAACGCAGAGGCGATTACATGGCCTCAGCAGTTGTTTTTATTTTATAATTTATTTTATTCAGAAACTGAACTGTGGAGTTGTGAGGCTTTCATGTGATGCCAAACATTATTCTCACAACGTCATTGTTAAAAAAAGACAATCAAAAACAGACAGAAAAACAACAACGAAAAACGTTAATATTTGAGAGACACGGAAAGTACACGGAACCAAATACGACATGAGAGACAGACAACAAACCCATCACCACAGAACAAACAAACAAACAAACATTGTTTTAACATTTTCACTGATTAAAATATGTCTGATTCATTGGAAGCAGACGCTACGAAAAAGGTTTCACTAGCAATTAAGTCCCGCGATGAAAATTTCACTTGCGTCCTCGGATAGTATTTTCCTATTTCTGTTGCCAATGTAGCGTCTGTAGGCTAATGAATGAACGGTGACCATGGTTATGAGTGTGACTACCAGGGACGTGCTGGCCATTGGGAAAAGCGGGACAACTCCCGAACGGCCGGTTCATTCCCAGTTTGGTCAAGGCCGGCCATTAGGAAAAAAATATCGGCCTTCGTTCCATTTTGGGGGCTGGGCGGCCAACAAAGTAAATCATCACTGTCGGGTAGAAACCTCGTATCTCCAAGTTTCAAATTTGTACATTTTTTCGCAAAGCAAAGCCCTGCTTCATCATAAAAGGCTGTCGCACAAAAGTAGTGAAAACAGCAGATCTACAAGCACACAACGCCTCGTGGTGCGAGGCGTTGTGTGCTTGTAGATCGGCTGTTTTCACTAGTTTAAATCCTTTTTAAAATGATAAATATAAAACAAACTGTTTTGGACATACAAGGTTTCCACCCGACAACAACGAAATATAACTCATGTAATTGGCCCACTGGCTTGTCACTTGTCATGATCTGAAATGGCAAATCTTTGAGTAGCAGCAGCGCTATAGAGAGATCTCTCTCTCTCTCTCTCTCTCTCTATAGCGCGCAATGAGGGCCTCTCCAACTCTTTTTCCTGGGCTGAATCAGGGGCCAAGCATGTCCCTGGTGACTACTGTTATAACATGCTTAATTCATGGTTATAACGTCGCCAGTGTTCATGATTATGAACTGTTGAGGTCAAGTTGTACTCCGTCGCACAATGTTGCAGGCCGAAAAGCAACGGATCTGGTCCGCAAGCGACGCAGTCGTGTGATGGAGTACAATTTAGCCATTAGCGTGTCTGAATAATGTCCATAACATGCTACTAGCATGCTACATTATATCATAATGAAGACATTAATATTAGCATGCAAAGTGGTACACAGAGGTTAGCCAAGCTATCAGTTAAATACTGAAATTTGTGTTTTTCTTTTCAGACATGGGTTTTCTTCAGTCACCGTTTTATTGTCTTATGGGAGAAAATGTAATTACATGTAGATGAGGCGTGTTAGCGCTTAGCATGTTAGTTAATTTGTAACGGCTGCCTTGTCTGCCGAGGTTCATGCTTATGCTGCCAAGAAACCACTCCGATTTTCACATGAACTTGTAAATCATTTTCCACGCTAACTGACAATAATTGGGAAGAAAGACTGCTGGCCAAAGTTAAAAATATAGTGAAGTAACATTCTCTTCACTACAGTGCATGGTACACTGACACACTTTATAATGGCCTTATTGTGAGTGCATCAACTTGATGCTGCTTATTGCTGCAATAAGGCCACAGATAGATAAAGTATCCCTAGAATAAGATTCATGAGATATATGCATATAGAATTAAATAGCATTGTAGCTATTTAACAATAAATGATAGCGATCAAGTGATCATCTGCTCATTATTTGGCCATTCTGTAGATTGGTGTTTTGTTGAAATGTGCCAATAATCCTCTGGTGTCCACTCAGTATTTAGAACAAACACTAAAAACTATTTAGTGTAGCAAGCATGAGGTGCAGTCTTAGTGAACACAACATCATACTATGCATACTACGTAAGTGCATACCAAGTCTTACTATGCATACTACGTAAGTGCATATTCTGTCTTAGTATGCATCCTAAGTGCATAATTATCTTAGAGCATACTAAGTCTTAGTATGCATACTGAGTGCATACTAGTAGTGAACACTATCTAGTAGGTTAGCATAGTGTTTTTGCGCTGCATACTAGTTAGTGTTTAGTATGCACACACAGCCATTCAGTGAGTTCCTCCGTGCTTCGGGGTGGACGGACGGACGGACGGACGGTTGGATGCTCAACCGTTCCTCACCTGGGATGACCGAGATGGTTTTGAGAGCTCGCAGCACCCTGAACGTCCGCAACGCCGACACGTTACCCAGGTCCACAAACTCTGTCACATATCTGCAGCCGGCGAGCCAGCCAGGGGACACCAGACACACACGCAGACACACACGCAGACACACAGACAAACACACACAAACACACAAGAGGTATGACAACACAGCAACAGTGACACCAACAAGCCAACGGAGAGAGAGAGAGGGAGGCAAAGATGGAGCGAGAGAGGGAGAGAGAGAGAGAGAGAAAGAAAGAGAAGTAGAGCTCAATACAGATGATGACAGAGGGGGAGGGTGCGGTTAAGGATCACAGCCCTGCGATTGGTCAAACAAGTAGGAAGTGGAGGGTGTGGGCGAGGTTTTGAAGACTGCGACACGCGGCAGAGCTCAGACGGCACAAAGAGGGACATTAAACAGCAACGTTTACAAATGTCATTGTTGGCTTGTGTGGCCAGCGTAGCGCCTCCTTGTGGCCTGGCCTTACCTGGGATGACCGAGATGGTTTTGAGGGCCCTCAGCACCCTAAAGGTTCTCAGAGCTGTGAGGTTCCCTACTTTGATAAACTCTGTTAGCATCCTGCAAACCATAACGCCCACACAGGTGGAAGAGAGGAAGAGAGAAGATGAGAGATCAGGGTTATATTCAAGTTAAATCTAAAACTAAGGAAATAAGTAAAAGTAAATTGACAAAGTATTTCAATAAAAACACACACACACACACACACACACACACACACACACACACACACACACACACACACACACACACACACACACACACACACACATATATATATATATATATATATATATCCACGAGTTTCCAACGCCCCATAGTGCATTGCGCAGACGCTGTAACGAGCTTCCGGCGCCGCAGCCGAGTGTGATTTACAAGCTCACAACAGGCTGCATCTGCGACGCGACGTGAGCTTGTATGTCTGCTGTTATTTTTTTTATTTTTTTTTATTATTATTATTATTTTTTTATCATATTTAATTCTGGAGGGGCATAATACACATAATACAATGAACCATAAAAAGGAGATTAACAAACATCATATTACTATTACTATCATATAACTAAAAACAAAATACATAATTACTAACTTTTTTGAGAAAATGATTTACCATCCCTTATTGGTATATTATAGTTTTAATATTTAATAATATTATTCATATTAACACTACCAATAATAATAATAATCCATTTTATATTGTCATGATATTTAAGTTAAATGACTAATAATTGACATTATGTTCTATTTAGAAAGAGAAGTTGATGAATTGAAATGTCTAAACCAACCACTATCATTCAACAGCAGATGTGAGACAGACAGTCCATGGGGACCTGGTTGAACAGGTTCACATTCAATCAGACCGGGCCATGAGAGCCACAATGGCGCCAGTCAGTGAGCCAGGGGTGGACATTTTGGCCCCGCGGGGGCAGAGCTGATCAAGTCACGTTGTGGAGAGCTGCTGCCGGCCTTCCATTAAAGATCATATTGCAACTGATTGCTTAAAGGCATAGCATGTACGACCATGACCATGTGTTTACATAAAAATAATTATACATACAATGTTTACTGACTCATGAGCAGGGGCGGTCAAACATGGGGGCAAGCAGGGCATATGCCCAGGGTGCCAAGTTGACGAGGGCGCCATGCGACGCCGATAAAAAAATAATTCTCCCAATAGCGTGAAGCAGAGCCCTCTAGGGAGGCTCTGACATCAGTGGCATGAAGGGGCTATTTGGCTACTTCTATGTCCAGTACAATTTCAAAATAAACATGTGTTGAATGATCGATAGTATAGATGAAAAAAAAAGAAAGACTCTTGTTTTGAAATGCACTTCTGCGCACCGTTTAGAGAGGAAATGGCTTTCAATGGACGCCCCCATTTGACTAGGGTGGCCACCAGCAAGACCTCAGAAAGGAGGACACTTTTCCGGGGCGCGCTGTATATGGGACCCCCAAAATTATATAGGCCAATTTAGTCACGGACCCCCTTCTCAAAATATTTTGTGCCAGCCAGGGATCCACATATTATTCCAGATTTGTACACTTTTTGAAAAAACTAGATCAAGATCATAGCTTGTAGATCGGCTATTTCGAATAGCATATATATGTAAAATAGGTTAAGTGGTTTAAACTTAGACTTAGCCTACCTCCCTTATTTATGCACCCAAAGACCCTTCATGAATTATGTTATTTTATGATGGGCCTACACTGTATATAAATAGGTTTTTTTTACAATTATTCTTGGGTTAAATTGTCCCATTAGAAATCGAATCCACATGACTGGCATATCAGAAATAATATAACAGAGAGGGGAAAAGAAGGGGAAACTTGTGGATATATGGGTACTGCTGCAGCTGCAGTTATTTTGTTCACAATTGGGGAACAGGCTAGGGATCCGACGGGGGAGAAATAAGACGAGAGGAAAACCTTCAGCACATTGAGTCATTGCCTGTCAGGCAGTCAAAGCATATGTCATTGCGTCCTACCTTCCCAGCTTCCCTTTGCTGACATCAACCCGTTACACACAGCAGTGCAAAGTGCATAATAATCGTCAATTCTGTGCTTCTATATTAAAGTTATACTGTGTAAGTTGCTCAACTAGTGGTCAGTAGCGTTATAGCAAACCGCGGTCGCGTCTGCTTTTTTCGGTCGTTTTTCGCCGCGGACCGGGCCTTCAGACCACCGCGTCCGCCTCGCCGGCTCGCCCGCCCCGCCACGCATCCGTGGAGGTGTCTCTTGCCCTTCTGCGGACCGGCGTTGGGGAGTTACAGGCTAGACTTCTAGACCAGCGTAAACAAAGCTGTTGAAGCAAACTATTTCCTGAAGAGACGTGATAGGCCGGTAGTGTATCATGTGTGTATGATCTGCAATGTGATTGGCCAACGTATACACAACGTATACGGATGATGCAGATGACGTCATTTTGCCGCGAAATCCCGCCCCTGTCACGGCTAAGTAGAAAACATATAAAGAAAAGGCTTTTGTGGCTGAAATTAACGGAGTGGGGGTTCTAAAACTTTAGCGATTTAACAGTTAGGACAATTTTAAGATATGTTTTATAAAAAAAGTTACATAGTATAACTTTAACTTATTGACCTTGCTCCATTGTTGGCTAAATTTTGTTTCATTTCGGCGTCTTTATAGGCAAACCTTGACGTCGGTTTGCATCTAACAAGCGTGGGAGGAGTGACTCTAGCGTCCAGTGTAACAGTTGGGAACGAGCACTAAACAAAATGCACTCATGTAGCACGCGACACGCTGCGGTGCGGCTGCGGTGCGGTGTCGCACTGTGACCGTGAGCTTGTATATCTGCTATTTTTCTATAGGCTACCAATGATTAGGCTTGCTGCAAGCTGTTAAGAAACGTGAGAATTACCGTGATATGCAAATGTAAGCCAGCAGGCTGGCTGGCTGATAGTGGCACTGCACTGGCTGTGCAGTCAGACCTGTATTCTAACGGTAGATTTACAAAAGCCGGACAATAATGCGTCCGGCCACAGGTTGAGCTGGGAGGAGGACAGCAGTGTCAAAAATTCGGACTGTCCGGCCAAAATCCGGACGTATGGCCACCCTACATTTGACGCCCGTCCGTCTCTCTCCCTGTGTGCGTCACGGTGCGTCGTGAGTGAAAACAACGGGCATAAATGAATATCAACAAAACACCAAGACAAGACAACGTAGGCTATGAAGGCATTAAACAGCGTCCTCTGCTCCTCTCGTCCTCAGCAGCTGGTGAGTCGTGACTATATTAGAGAGTGTAATGATAAGCTAATGCTGCTGGCTAATGTTGCACTGTTGGGCTAGTGGCTACAGAGGACCACTGTTTCCAAACAATGGGGTCGGGACCCATGCGTGGGTCGCGTTGGGGACACATTGTATGGGTCCTGAAAATAGCCGATCTAGAAGTTCACAACGCAGCGCGAAGCGACTCG
>NC_137828.1:14236027-14253527 GCF_963921795.1 Nannobrachium achirus
GGAGTGAGAGCGAGAAAGAGAGAGACAGATATTGCACTGTGAAATTTCAAGTTTTAATTTAACTCTCTGAGTGTGCCATTAGGTGACATTTGGAACACCCACAGAGTTGTAAACGGATCAATTCAGACCGAGGATTTTACTGTGTGGGTTTGCAGGCTATTGTCGTGCCCCTATTATTATGAGAGTCCCCACAAAAAAAAGTCACAGTTACATAACAAAGAGAAAATATGATGAGTTTTACTTTGAAGATTCTAAGTCTAAAACTTTAACTCATTTTTCACCTAAATAAGATTACGCTTCATTTTTTTTTCTGTTGCTTTTCTGTGAAGATGATTCATCAGCTCACGCATGCACGCATGCACACACGCACGCACGCACGCACGCACACAGACACACACAGACACACACAGACACACACAGACACAGACACACACACATGCCTACGCGCATGTGTGGACAAAGAGCTCACGTCTTTGACTTCATTAAAAGTGGTGATACTAGTGTAGATCACTGGTTCTCAAACTTTTCAGGCCGCTACACCCCAAAATCATCATATTTGAACTGGGGACCTCCCAAACTAAACATATTTGAACTGTGAACCTCCCAAACTAAACATATTTGAACTGTGAACCTCCCAAACTAAACATATTTGAACTGTGAACCTCCCAAACTAATCATATTTGAACTGTGAACCTCCCAAACTAAACATATTTGAACTGGGAACCTCCCAGGACAGATCACCTGCACACGTAGGCACCTAAACACAACAAATTGTCTTTTGAAGGGAGACCCAAGATGAAAGCTCCCGGATCCTTCTCCTTAAAAATATCACTTAACACACGTGCCACATAACCCCAAAACCTGGATATCTACTTGCATTCCCAAAAATAGTGATAGTAAGTTCCAAGATCTGCATGACATTCATGACACAAAGGAGTTATTGAGCAGCCCATTTCGTTGAATATCACAGGGCTGTAATGTGCAGTCTGTGAATAACGTTGTATACCGTACTGTCCCTCTTAATCTGTTACAGCTGAACATAATGTTTAACCGAATCTATGGCCTCTTGCCAGTCGTCCTCGATGTATTTGTTGTTAACATCCTTTTTCTGGAAGATTACCACCAGGGAGTCAAGAGGAAAAAAAATACAAATCAGTCAGGGAGTCTTGAGACAAACCAGTCCCTAATCGAGAGATAAGCGACCGTCAGGTCACATGTAAAACCATCATGTCTGATGGTGGCTCTAAATGGGACAGATCCATGTTGATGACATGACTCTAGACATACTGTGTACCGCTTTGCGTGATACTGTGTACCGCTTTGCGTGATTTTAGGGAAAAATCTGTAGGAGCAGTGTCCAAAAATGTGTTTGAAAGAATCGGCCTGATGGTGGCGCTAAATGGGACAGATCCATGTTGATGACATGAGTCTAGACATACACTGTGTACCGATTTTCAGTGATTTTAGGGCAAAATTTGTAGGAGCAGGGTCCAAAAATGTGTTTTGCAAGAATCTGCCTCATGGTGGTGCTAGAAGAGGGCCATGTGAGAAATGAGGGGTGGAGGTTGTGGTTTGGCAGCCAAGTAGTGTGTGCATCTTTGAATATGCTGAATCCATTTCTGACGTTTTCTAAATTCAAAATGGCCGCTTTAAACCGTAAATGGTCATATACCAACTTAAATTGGGACTTTTTTGTTGATTTTGATTATGAATTAAATTATAAATGTGATTATTTATATGCTTATACATTATCTGCATTTCAAAAGCCAAATATAGACAATCCACACAAAATGATTAGAACAATGACTGCCACAATAGCCTAGCAAAAATAGTCACTTCATCATTTGGAAAATCAACAAAAAATGATCAAAATCATCCCAATTTAAGTTGGTATATGGCCATTTCCGGTTTAAAACAGCCATTTTGAATTTAGAAAATGTCAGAAATGGATTCAGCATCCTCAATAACCCCCAAAACCACTCCAATATTTTCAAATCAGCCAATCAGTTTTTGACATATTATCCATTATTAAAGGTGATTATGCTAATTAAAGCTAATTATGCTAATTATGAAAATTGCTCAACATATACAAGTTAGCATCCGGCAGTTTCTACATGCTGGGGACCCATACTCAACATTTCTAACATAAAACTTTAGGGTACTCAAAAGCCCCTTTTCGACTGCAGTTTTAGCACCACACCACACCACACTACACCACACCACACCGCACCACATAAAAATATCTACATTTTCCATTACACAAAAGTACCCCTATCGGTAAGAAACAAATTGACCCTTATAACTGTGATAATAATACAATATAAATTTGTATTACAACTATCCTAATTATAATGCACTATAATGGATTATAACTGTGATGATAATACATTATAAAGTATTAATGTATTACTATGATAATTATAATACACTATAATAGATTATAATAGTGGTTATAACACAATAGAATCTATTATCATGTATATTACAACTATATCCTGGTGGGCTAAATGAAAAGTAAGTGAGTGATCAGTCATTATGATGTGTCTGGCCCTGTTTGGCCTAGCTCAGACCTACTAAAGAGTGGATACTTTTTAGTACCCCGTTTAGTACCACCTTCACACCACTCTACCCAGGTCCTTGTAGTGGAAAACCTGGCACAGGTGGGCGGTGTGGTGTGGAGTGGTGTGCAGTTGGGCCAGTGGAAAAGGGGCTAAAATGTCTGGGTTCACAATGAGGCTCTATGGGCTGGCTACTAGACTACTTTGCTATAAAGGGGACCAAGTGGCGGTGGCAAACATAATGAATTAATAAAGTGACGTATTTGAAAAAAAGAGAAAAAAGAATGCTCCTTTGGGAGATTAAATTGTGTCTGCAGCTGCTGAAACGACATCGAAACACCGTCTCCAAATAAATCACCCGGCAATCTAAGCCCTCGAGAGTGCCAGGTCTTAAAGACAACCCTGGGCCCAATTCATGATGACTAGAAATTGGGGTTAGCAGTGACTTTAGGTCTCCTTTACCTACATTGGCGGTGATCCATCGCCATAATCTAATAGAAATAGAAATAATAGGGCTTTCTCCAATCTCCCTATGAATCTTATCTTTTTCCCAAGTTACAAAACGCCCATAGTGAGTTTGTTGAGCAGCCCCGTGAACCCACACAGCGTTTATTGTGCAAATAGGCTTGGAATCGTTCCTAGTTGAAACGAGCATGACAAAAGCCCAGTTATAGAAAAGCACATTTGGCATATTGCCAGGCCGGCTTTATTGGTTGTTAATGGCAAGACGTTACTTTTTCGCCTAGGTCTCTTTCCATGGCAAATCTGTTGGGAATCATTATGGGAAGCTTCTGTAGAGGGCTGGGGTGGGGGATGGATATCATCTTTTTTATTAAAGGGATTTCACTTCCAAAAAAACCTTTGGTCATTTTATCATCTAATCAGGCTTTTATGAACACTCTGAGCAGTTTTTAATTTGCTTGATTCAATATTTAGATATTTGATGTAAATGCTATCAGTCCTCCTCCTCCAGGAGGAGGGCCCGGCCCATACACACCCATTTTAACTTCAAACTCCATTTTAACCATGATTGATTCATTAAAAACACCCATTATGGTGACTCATACTACCCTCCTAATATGTGAGCAGGACGTGTTTTTTTTTTTTTTTTACAACTTTTTTCAATTATTTTTAACTCTCCCCACGCTTTGAACGGTAACGTTCGCCCCATTTTTTACAGAACCTCGATGCCAATACGGCGCTCGTTCGGTTCGTTCGTCTGATGACTGTAAGCTGATGAGGGGTCGCACGGCCGTGTACTGTAAACACATTTTCCGCGGTGATGGTGTAAAAAATCCATTATGCGTTAGATCAACGGAGAACAATTCACTTCCTTGTTGATTTCCTCTGGCTGTAAGGCTCTGTGGCCAGTGACTGGTCTTCTTCTTCTTCAACACATAACAGGCAAATTCACATTCATTCTCGCATGACGCCGCCCTCTGCTGCCTGGCAGACCAAAGTGCACTATTGCACAATAAAAAATAAATAAATAAATAAATAAATAAATGTCTGTCTATCTGCTATAACGTCGCAAAGGTAAGCCGCTTTTTGATGGCACCAGACCCAATAAATAAATAAATAATCTGGCAGTAGGAGAGTTAATAATTATTTATTGTGGGCTCGCCTGAAAGGCAAGAACACTATGTTATCTTCATTATTTATATAGTAAGTTCCGTCGCAGACAAAGGCAGTATTTATTTAGTGAGTTCCGTCGCAGACAGTACAAAGGCAGGCCCCTTAGCCAATGACGTGCAATTGAGGTGTGGAAAATCTGGGAGTGGTGTTAGCTGGAGTATTGGTTGAGCTTAACATGACAGTTAAGCTCAACCAACAGTATTTCCAGTTGTATTTTTATTTTTATTTTCCCAAAGAATTATTAAAAATAAATGAAAAAAGGGCCTGATAACATTTACATCAAATATCTAAATATTGAATGAAGCAAATTAAAAACTGTTCAGGGTGTTCATAAAAGCCTGATTACACGATTTTTTATATAATAATATATATATTTAAATATCCCTTTAAGCCCTTCCGGCCCATAAAAGATAATGGAAGGTCATGCCAGCATTCCAGGTTTTTCTTAACTGCATTAATGACTGGGTCCAAATTCAAGTGTGACAAATCTTTTACATTGGCAGAGATGTTGATACCAGAAGTGGTCCATTTAAAAGGGAAAATCATTTGGGATGTCTGAATCGGTCAGAGTGCCTAGAGGAATAGCTTCGGGTTCACTTAATGTTACTGCTGTAACCCGATAAAACACTGAAATCGTGTACACCTGGAGGACATACTGTTGTACCCCACTGGCTCACCTGCCAGTGAGGAGCCTCTACCGGGAGGACATGCTGTTGTACCCTACTGGCTCACCTGCCAGTGAGGAGCCTCCACCGGGAGGACATACTGTACCCTACTGGCTCACCTGCCAGTGAGGAGCCTCCACCGGGAGGACATGCTGTTGTACCCTACTGGCTCACCTGCCAGTGAGGAGCCTCCACCGGGAGGACATACTGTACCCTACTGGCTCACCTGCCAGTGAGGCGCCTCCCCCGGGAGGACATGCTGTTGTACCCTACTGGCTCCCCTGCCAGTGAGGAGCCCCCACTGGGAGGACATACTGTACCCTACTGGCTCACCTGCCAGTGAGGAGCCCCCACCGGGAGGACATACTGTACCCTACTGGCTCACCTGCCAGTGAGGAGCCCCCACCGGGAGGACATACTGTACCCTACTGGCTCACCTGCCAGTGAGGCGCCTCCCCCGGGAGGACATGCTGTTGTACCCTACTGGCTCTCCTGCCAGTGAGGAACCCCCACTGGGAGGACATACTGTACCCTACTGGCTCACCTGCCAGTGAGGAGCCCCCACCGGGAGGACATACTGTACCCTACTGGCTCACCTGCCAGTGAGGAGCCTCCACCGGGAGGACATGCTGTTGTATCCTGCTGGCTCACCTGCCAGTGAGGAGCCCCCACCGGGAGGACATGCTGTTGTACCCTACTGGCTCACCAGCCAGTGAGGAGCCCCCACCGGGAGGACATACTGTACCCTACTGGCTCACCTGCCAGTGAGGAGCCCCCACCGGGAGGACATACTGTACCCTACTGGCTCATCTGCCAGTGAGGAGCCTCCACCGGGAGGACATGCTGTTGTATCCCGCTGGCTCACCTACCAGTGAGGAGCCCCCACCGGGAGGACATGCTATTGTACCCTACTGGCTCACCAGCCAGTGAGGAGCCCCCAGCGGGAGGACAAACTGTTGTACCCCACTGGCTGACATGTTAGTATTTGTAATGTGCTCTGCATGTCACGCATGCAGTGTAACGTGTGCATTTGTGCTGCATGTGGTTTGTGTGTACTTGTACCGCAGTGTACTGTAGTGTACTTGTTGCGGCCGTAGGTCGCAGTTTAGTTGCGGCCGTAGGTCGCAGTTTAGTATCAAAACCTCCACCGGCCGTCGGTCGGTCGGTCGGTCGGTCGGTCACACGTCACACCTTTGCCCTGCTCATATCTCCGCATCAGTATGACATCACACCACATGTGTACACAAACCTTTGTGTACGTTGCTGTGGCAACAGTCTGTTGTTGCTGGTCTGTTAGTGTACGTTAGCAACCACCTTAGCAACCATGGTTTTACCCTAGCAACCAACTGTTTACCCTAGCAACCAACTGTTTACCATAGCAACCATGTTTTTTTTACCCTAGCAACCAACTGTTTACCATAGCAACCATTTTTTTACCCTAGCAACCAACTGTTTACCATAGCAACCATGTTTTTTTTACCTTAGCAACCAACTGTTTACCATAGCAACCATGTTTTTTACCCTACATCCCTCCATATATGGAGATAACCGACGAATCTCACTAAGTCTGACCTCACAAGCCCCATATTTGGACACAAACAACATATAACTCCATATATAGAGACATAGCTGCTGACATCAGTATGACATCACACTGCTGACATCAGTATGACATCACACCGTACACAAATGACCCTTATATAAGACCGGCATTATCTACCGACAGATTTCACGATGTAAAGTCCAGTTCAACATTTCAAACACCAAAAATGGTAAAATACCAAACAATACAGGTTCTCAGGGTTCTTGAAGATCAAGAGTCTTGGTCAAATACTTCTGTTGGTTTCTGCACTGATCATTTATACAATTCAGCTGTGTTTGCTCGTGTCATCATGAGGTCATAAATCAGCCATGCCCAAATATAGATTTTACGGGTTTACAGCATGCTTACTCAGTTATTCGTTTTGTGAAAGTCCTATGACGTCTATGATATCTGACATCATCATACATACATTCCCTTTTATGCCCATAAATGGAGATCCCCTCTGTAGAACCAGCCACTGACATCACTGTAATGTCAGGGGAACCAAATCCCTTTTATGCCCATATATGGAGATCCCTGTGATGCCAGGGGAACCAACTCCCTTTTATGCCCATATATGGAGATATGGAGATCCCCGTGTTGCCAGGGTAACCAAATCCATTTTATGCCCATATATGGAGATCCCTGTGATGCCAGGGGAACCAAATCCCTTTTACGCCCATATATGGAGATCCCTTATGTCATCAATATTAAGCCCATATCTGTGAATATCTATGGGTACCAGATGTCTCCATATATGGTTAAATGGTCCGATATACATCACTGGCCAGAAGACCAAGAAATGGTGCAACCTCGCCCTTTGCTTTTCTCCCTTAGGCATCTTACTGGTAGGTAGTTTAATGAGGAATGCAGTATGGTGGTAGGTAGGTAGTTATGGCCTTTGATATAAGATTTTCACTTTCTAGGATAACTATATTTGCTATTCCCAGATGATGCCCTTTTAGGGTACCCCTCATGCCCATATAGGGAGATCCCCAGGCTTTACTAATTAACATAAGTTTTATGCCCATATATGGAGATCATTGTCCCAATGTCATCAGATATATGGGCATAAATGGACACAGGCAAACTAGATGGGCTGTATGGATATCCAGATGTGTGATCTAAGTGTTTTATTCCAAATGTGGCACCCCACAGACATATTTCCAGAAACAAAATCCCTTTCATGCCCATATATGGAGATTTCTGATGTCATCAATCCCAGGCCCTGTAAAAAACATGGTTGCTATGGTAAACAGTTGGTTGCTAGGGTAAAAAGTTGGTTGCTAGGGTAAGAAAACATGGTTGCTATGGTAAACAATTGGTTGCTAGGGTAAACAGTTGGTTGCTAGGGTAAAAAAACATGGTTGCTGTGGTAAACAGTTGGTTGCTAGGGTAAACAGTTCGTTGCTAAGGTAAAAACATGGTTGCTATGGTAAACAGTTGGTTAGTAGGGTAAACCTTCAATGATTTTGACATCTTGTTACTAATCTGTCGGTAGATAATGCCGGTCTTATATAAG
Source organism: Nannobrachium achirus (assembly GCF_963921795.1). Lineage (NCBI taxonomy): Eukaryota > Metazoa > Chordata > Actinopteri > Myctophiformes > Myctophidae > Nannobrachium > Nannobrachium achirus. The sequence continues at coordinate 14,243,990 of NC_137828.1, forward strand.
GGTCATTTGTGTACGGTGTGATGTCATACTGATGTCAGCAGTGTGACAGGAGATAAGCGACCAACGGTCGCTTATCTCCCGATTAGGGAGTCTTACTGGTAGTGTAGTGTCTATAGTGTGTACTCGTATTGCAGTGTACTTGTACACGCAGCTGCTTGCTGCACCTGCTCTTTTTAAACCCAAATATGTGGGCTGACATTTTGTCTGTTCCCTTTTTAGATTGTGTGGAGTCTCTACACACCTTTATCACACGTGCTTTATCTCACACACACACACCCACACACACATGTAGGCCTATGTGTGTTGTTATACTTACAAGGACTTTTTAGGACAATTTCAGGACTGCATTGCAAATAGCTGTAGATAGGCAAAAAATAAAATTGCCAATCACAGCGCAACGTGTTGTGAGCTTATAGTTAGGCTATTTTTCAATGTGTCACATCGCTGCACAAGTATGTATAAAATAGGGGAAACTCCGATCCCAACCCCCTAAACCCCTAAATGCCTGATTCTAATCGTAACCCCAGAGTGGTCAAGAAAAATTATAAACCAGTCATCCATGCTTTTGTTATGGTCCGTAGAGAAGGACTAGTTTTAAACAAGAACACAATATGGAGATAGATTCTGAGATAGAGCCATTTTCCTGCAAATCATTCCATTGCTTCCACTGGTAGATTTCACCTCCTGATTCTGTTTGCTCCCAATGGATTATGGGGATTTGAGTTTTTTGTTTCAGTGGAACGGTTTTGATATAAGAAACCTTATATCCTGATTTTAGTCTGGAAAAGCACTCGACGTCGGATTTGAAATCCCAAATTTAGTCGGGATAGGCACCCTGTGAGTTAAAAAACAGACCCACAAAACGATGGTTTAGTGATAATAGTGAAGGTCACAAGACTCGCAAACTCGGGCGCCCTAGCTAAATCATTAGTCCTGGGCTACATCTGTGCAAAATCTGGCGCTTTTAGACTGATTAGCACGAAAAAACCCTAAGGCCTCCGACTAAAGATAAAGGGTTGTCTTAACCCCTCACATGCTACTTAAAGCAGATTTGTTTCCCTTCCTGTAGTATAGTGTATAGAGAGTCAACTTGATTTGGCCGCTGTGGCGACCCCGAAGGTCGCCGACTCGGGCGCCCTAGCTAAATCATTAGAGCATGCCCTGGGCTACATCTGTGCAAAATTTGGCACTTTTAGACTGATTAGCACGAAATTACCATTTTATCTCCCTAAGGCTCCCGACTACTTGTAAGGACCAGGAAAATGGTCCTCACAATGTCTCTCAAACTCTGCTATACTTGTGGGGATACAGCCTACTGTATGGTCCTCGCAAGACTAATGGGTGTCCACACACACACACACACACACACACACACACACACACACACACACACACACACACACACACACACACACACACACACACACACACACACACACACGCAATGACAGCATGTCACTATGATTGACAGGTATCCTGACCAGAAGGCAGGGACGTGTGTTTTCGGTGCCATGGCATTGGTCCGAAGGTTCATTAGTACTATGCCTAACCCTAACCCTAACCTCAGTAACCCTAACTAAATTCCGACTAATGAACCTTCGGATTAATGAACCTTCAGACTTATGGGCAGTGCCCGTGTTTTCTTCATCTAACGTTATTATAATGGAGTAAGAATTTACAGTGGGTTGGGGAAGTGTCTAATGATGTGTTCGAGCGGCACGATTACCTATACAAAGTCAATGCAAAGACGAGACGACGCGCGACCGGGCACGAACGAGCCAAGCGGGGCAACGCGAAAAACGCGAACGGTCGCCTCGGTATCTTCGCCCCAGCTCAAAAAATCCAACTGAAGCGACCTTCACTTCCCCCCACTCCACCCATCGCGTCCTGACAGCCAATCAGTTGATCGTTGATGTTGTCCGGAAACACAGAAATATTGTTTCACCTTGATTCTGACGTGACATAATTTCTTCCCAGCGCTGACCAGCGTGACCAAAGTGAAGCGATTGAAGCGATTAGAAACAAATATATCTCTTCAAGTTCGAAAGCATTAACCCTTGCCTAACACCAACAATTTTCCAATGTTTCCCCTGCATGTGCGACTTGGGTGTACTCTAGAATTAAAATTCGCGATTATTCGATTAATCGCCAAAGTAGAATAGTTAATAGTTGCAACACTAATTAGTCATGAACTATGCCTGTCCACTTTCAACCCACACACACACGCACGCACGCACGCACGCACGCACGCACGCACGCACGCACGCACGCACGCACGCACGCACGCACGCACACACGCACACACACACACACACACACACACACACACACACACACACACACACACACACACACACCACGTACACTGTGTGCTTGGTACAAACAACACAGGTGGGAGGCTGTCAATCAAATCAGATCTATAAATGAATCATAATTACAGTCATTTGACACATTGTCCGCCTACTCCAAGCTCTCCGTGTGTGTGTGTGTGTGTGTGTGTGTGTGTGTGTGTGTGGGTGCGCGAGCTTGTGCGAGTGCGTGTGTGTGTGTGTGTGTGTGTGTGTGTGTGTGTGTGTTGGTGCGTGTGTGCGTTCATGTGTGTGTGTGAGATAATAAGGTTACAGTTAATAGTGATGTAATGAGAGCTGTGCTGTTGTCCCCTGGATTAATGTTGTTACACTCCTACACCTCTCTCTCTCTCTCTCTCTCTCTCTCTCTCTCTCTCTCTCTCTCTCTCTTTCTCTCTCTCTCTCTGTGAACGATTGTACGCTCATAGCGCGGCACTCGGTGCCACGCTATGAGCTTGTAAATCTGCTATTTTTTAATAGCCAAAGTATTTAAAAAAATGGTTAAATGGCTTAATTACTGGACCGGGTCCGAAGCAGACCCGTGGATAACTGGACCCGGCCCAAAGCAGGGCCGAGTAGAACTGGACCTGGTCCAAAACGGACGAGAATGACTCGATTTCATTAGACCCGGTCCGACTGGGTCTCCAGACCCGCACTGGTCCTGAGGAGACTAGTCGTGCGTGTGTCAGTCACCTCCCCCCACCCCAACAGAACAGTCACAGCCAGAGCTCTGTGTTGCAGAGTACACTCTCGCCGACTTTCATAACCGCTCATCCGTGCAGATATAAAGACCACAAACATGCTCCACACAGATGACGCTCCACCTCGCAAGTTCCCGGTGACTTTTGCTTGCGTCTCACCTCTCTAAAACCCGCTGCGGTGTTTTAACAGCGCGGCGCGCATGAGATTGATCGCGCTTCAATCGACCGTTAACGTAAAGCGTTGCCTCAGCAAGCGAGAGCAGACGATAATTTTGGAGCGTAATTTGCAACTAAAGTGTCTCATTTTAGGGTTAAAGAGTTAAATGATTTTAAAAAGCTGGTCGTCCACACGGGTCCATCCATTTCAGATGGACAGACCGAGACTTGTGGCAATTGAAACAGCTCTGACCCCGACCGTGCCCTGCCCAGGGACAAGTCAATATGTTGGATCACCACTCGGCTCGGTTGTCAGTTCCGAGCTTACACTCCGCTCCATTTCAGAGGCAAATATTGTACTCCACTACATTGACCGTGCTTTTTGATCCACCATTTATTGTATTAATTAATTAATTCATTGATTTATTTATTATACCTTTTGGTGCTTAACCCATTAAGACCAGGACATAGCAGAAATAAAAGATAGATGTAGACCTGATACCGATGTTTTCTGTTGAGATTGGCACATTTCACCCAGGTTTTTTTTTCCTCTGACTCACCTCACTTTGTCTGCTGACCTCACTCAGCAACGAAATAAAATAAACAAAAATGAAAATTAAACAAATCACACGTGCACTGCAATGTAGTTTCAAATGCACCGCTTTTTTTAGAGTAAAAAAGAAAAAAAAGACCTGTGTGACATGTGTGATCTTGGCAGGTTGCCCCAGGAAATGTGTCAATCTCTACAGGAAAAAACTATGTGTGGGGGTCCGCGGCCAAATACATGTAATTGTGGGGGTCCTTGACATGAAAAAGTTTACGAACCACTGTAATATAGAAACATGAACGTTTTTCAGAAAAAAAATGTTAGGATTTAGAAGAGATTTTGTAAAATCAGCCTCAGGTCTTAATGGGATAAAGTATTATTTTGATGCCAATACTCGAGGAAGTACAATTATAAAATACAGGCCTTTTACTTGTAAGCGAGGTGGAAAAAGTACTCACATGCTGTATCAATACTGCACTCTCTTACAAGTAAAAGTCCAGAATTCAAAAGTAAATGTATGAAAGTATTGGCATCAAAATGTATTTAAAGTAACAAACAGCATAGGTAAGAAATAGGGCTAAAGTGGTTTACGTATGTTTTATAATATTCTAATTTATGTCTGCAAAGTAACTAGTAACTAAAGTTTTCAAATAAATGTTGTGGAGTAAAAGTACAACATTTGGATCCCAGATGTAGTGGAGTAGAAGTAAAATTATTGGAAATGGGAAATACTCAAGAAAAGTACAAATACTTCAAAAGTGTACTTAAGTACAGTAATTGAGTAAATGTTCTTAGTTACTTTACACCACTGGTAACAGATTATTTGTACATTGTGGTACATCGAAGTACTTCCTTGCTGACAGCTTTAGGTTTTAATGGGCGTCCGCAGCTCAGGAGCTGGAGAGGAGAGGCCGCCAGGGGAGGGGAGGGGTCGCGAGTTCCATTCCCCCGCTCCACCAGGCAAGTGTCGGTGAGTGAGAGACTGAAGCTTAAGTGCTCCCTGGGGGCTGTTAAAAATAGTCACACACACACGCACACGCACACGCACACACACACACACACACACACACACACACACACACACACACACACACACACACCGCTCCTAATAGTCAGGATCAGTGTTGCCCGGTTTTGCAAGAGAAACACACGGACAGGTCTGCAGAAACAAGCGACTGGGGCACATACACACACACACTCGCGCGCACGCGCAAACACATGCACACGCACACGCACACACACACACACACACACACACACACACACACACACACACACACACACACACACGTCTCAATCTTGAGACGGGGGAATCCATGGGGGATCCATGGACAAATGTTAGTTTGGGGGTCCTTGATATGAACATGAGGAGAACCACTGGTTTAAACAACAGTAGGAAGTAAAGCCCAAATAAGCAGGTGAAGTGTGGGTTAGAGGGTAGCACGGGTCCAAAAAATGGGAGCCGAGCCGAAATGGAGCAGAGGAAATTTGGACTGAGCCGAATGGCCCCGAGAAAAATACAGATTTTCTATCCCCGGCCCGAAATGTATCCGAGAGTGATTGGATCCGACCCTAAAATGGAAACGGGGGAAACGGGCCTGATCTGTCCAGGTCTTTGGCCCGAACTGTGTCCATTGCTATATAATGCTTATTTTTTACCATTACTTATGAGACTAATAGCCTAGACAAAGTGCAGCAGCGCACTGCAGCCGCCGCTCCGAGGACCGAGAGGTGAGAGCTATTGCGGAGGGTTGCGTGTGCCGTGCGTCATGCAGAACAGTTAGATTTTCAGCTCAGTCCCCAGCTGAACAATCACAGTGATATCCACAACAAACACCAAGCTGTCCAGTGAGAGTGTTACTGTCCAGTCAGTGTCCACGACACCACAGCTCGCATCACAAAACTTTCCTCCTCCTGCACTCTCGGCTGCCCCACCAGAGTAATCACAGACTGAGACGAGACTCTGCTGGCTCGCGTGCGTCGGTGCGTTTGTGTTGCAGATGACAGATTTTAGGCGACTTTATGTCGCCCATCCCCGCAGATGATGTCCAGAAACATGCTCCATATAGGCTAAATGACATTCCAACCTGCATCTTCCAGGTGGCCTTTGTTTGCGTTTCACCTTGCAAAAAAAAGCCCTCCATGATTTTCACTTCAGCAGCAGTGCAACGCTTGAGATTGGATGCACTGAACGGGACTCATAAATAATAAATAAGCGAGACGATAATATGGATTTGGGAGCGTAATTACAAAGCATGTCTCATTAAAAACAATATATATTTTTAAGTTGAAGGGTATATACACATTATATTTTTAAAGCTCGGGTCCTCTCGGATCCTTGTGGGTAAATGCATTTTTTCTTCCACTGTTATGCCAATTAATCCTGCCAGTGAGGAGCCGGAACCGGAGTCTTTTACAAATGGATAGAAGACGTTTGGGACGCACTATGAGCTGTTTTTTGGAGTTTATAAACTCAAAATCATTTAAATTTTAATATTACATTTTATTTTTTAAATCTCGATATTCCGGGGTCCTGTTGTTTCGAGGTCCCAGTACTCCAGTTAGGTTTAAGGTTAGGGTTAGGGTAGGGGTTAGGGTTAGGTTTAGGGTTGGGGTTTAGGGTTGGGGTTTAGGCTTAGGGTTAGCATTCACCCGGTTAGCATTCACCAGCGTCGGCAGGTTAGCATTCACCAGTGTCGGCAGGTTAGCCTCAGACTGTTTTGACCTAGAAACAACAAACCTCAGAATAGCGCTACGTGCCTTTCATTTCTGGATTCTATATTCAACGCAAAGGAATACTTAAAGGGGCCACACCATAAATGTTCAAATCTTTCATGTATTTTATTATTCCCATGCAGTGTATTTTTTCATCCAAAAAAATACAATTCATTAACTCTAAGCCTTGTTTTTTTATTTCTGTGATTTTCTGAGTGAGTGTGTCCGAATGGTTCTCTCCTGAAAAAGGGACTGGTGTGATGTCACACCAGGGCCATATTACCCATAGTACTGCCCCTCAGCCAACGAGGCATTGGGCTCATTTCCTATTGGGCCCCCTCGAGAAGGGGGTGGTACTTTTTGGGAGGCTATATTCTATTGAGACTATACTGTATAAGGTGGAACCATGAGGTAAAGTGGTGCTAAAATTGGAACGATACAGAGAAGATTAGCATGGTGCCATGCTTTTAGCCCAAAGACAGCGCCCCAATGCCAACAGGGCATTTTGGTATTGCATCTGAAATGGCTTGGAATTAGAGACAGACATGAAATTTCAATATCTGAGTGATTGTTTAGGCTAAACCCTGTATAAAAACCGTATTATGGACCAATATTTATGTAAAAATTTTAAAAGCATGGTGTGGCCCCTTTACCAAACGGAATTGTTCTGTGTCTTCAAGATACAATGTGGTAGGTAAACGGTTTCAATTATATTTCTTTGGTGCTGAAGTATTCCTTTAACTCTGAGTCATCCAAAGCTTCTGTAATGGAGTCCCGGCATATAGACACAAGAGCTGGGCCGCCTTTAATGAGAGGAAGAGGAAAGACATGATTAAAAAGGGAAAATTGGGGAGTCGGGAGGATTTCAACCGGCTCAGAAAAAAAAGCATAAGAACAACACATAAATCACGTTGTGTCCAGAACGAGCCAGGAAACGCTGATGTTGTTGCATTTTCTCCGGGGAAAGGTGTCCGGTAGCTCAGGTGGTAAGAAGCCTAGTTCATTAGAACTAGGTTAAAATACGCACACGTATTGTTATAAGTTAAAATACGCACACGTATTGTTATAAGTTAAAATACGCACACGTATTGTTATAAGTAAAAATACGCACACGTATTATTATAATTTAAATGTATAATGTTATAGGGACTACTGATGATAATCCCAGCAGACTCTGATGTTTTAACACTGAATTCCAACTCTGTACTACATGTACCGATGTTTCCTGTTGAGATTGGCACATTTCACCCAGGTTTTTTCTCACTCACATCACTGACCTCACTCAGCAACGAAACAAACAGAAAATAAACAAAAATAAAAAATAAAAATAAAACAACTCACAGGAGGCAAGCAGTGATCACCCCATGATGTGCACTGCAATGTAGTTTCAAATGCACTACATTGCAGGTGCTTTTTGAGAGTGAAAAAATAATTAGACACGTGTGACGTGTGATCTGGACAGCTTGCCCCAGGAAACGTGCCAAGTTCAATAGGGAACAAATGTAATTTTGTTGCTGTTTTAAGTTTTGGCGGAGGAGACAGGTTTTCCTCCAATCGGAATAGAGTATGGCCTTCCTCCAATCATGGTCGAGTGGGGCGGGTCTTATGTGCATCAAGGCCCGCCCCACTTGATCGTGATTGGAGGAAGGCTGAACTGAAACTGAAACTTATTTTTAACACATTGGATGCCACCATAGACTGCCCTTTATTTTGAAGAGCCCCGGATGCCCCGATCGTGTCCATGTTGTGGAAATTCACAGTCTAAACATGGCTGCCCGTATGTTTACATTCAGACGAAAAAAAAATCCTAACCGCGGCTTACCGTCGCGGTACAGGTGGCCGAGTTGCATCATGGGATATGTAGTGTTTTCGCTCACCAGCGGCCACAGCAGCACCTGTTTACCTGGTTACCATGGTAACCAGTTATCTCGTCTCTGGACGAGATTGGAGTTAAAATTACCAAGAGGGTGGACGTCGCAAACGTAACATCCAGACCGACAAGGCGTGCCGTTGCTCCGATCCGCACCAAACTTAGCACAAACACTGGGGAGTGTTCATGACAACAGCCACGCTATGTTAAGGCCCCCGGGGACCACGGGCACACCTTTGCTCCAAACGACACCAAACTCGCCACAAACACTGTTTAGGGGTCGGTCATATGGTCCTGCAGCAAGTCCTCAAAAAAGGACCTTTGTTTTTGAGATACCCCTACCCGAGGTAGAACCAAACACAACCATGATTTTTCTTAACTATATGGTCTCGCAATTACTCTTTTACTGCCTATGGACAACTTATACTTTCTGGTAACGCAAGATTTGGTTGCCAGACAGGGAACGGTGGACGGTGTTTGCGATACTTGGCATGTTCAGAAATGTACTTTGTACTCTTTAGATACCTAAACAACAAAACAGAAAAAAATGTGTGATATGTCTTCTTTATTTTCTGAGCTGAGTATTTTTTTAGGGTCTCAATCTTCAGAAATAGTGTTTGTTCATGAGCTGGTCCACAGGCTTCCATTGACTCCAAAGCATTTCACAAAACTTCCGGCTGCAGTTTGGCTCCCATGGTGCGACAAATCTGCGGACTGGAATTGCACGATAGCGATAATGACGTAGATGACCGTTTAATAACCTTCTTTTTAATGACCTTGCAGCCAATAAGGATTATCTGCACACATATCAATTCACTTATATTCGTTAGATCTAATCCAATCTCTGATTAGTCACACCAAGGGTAGTCTTGTGTAGCCAGACAACTATTCCACAATCTCCGAATGCTATATAGAGTCTGGAACTATAGCTCCCGGACGGCGAGTATCGGAAGTAGTCACTGCTGCACTGAACTGTAGTCCCATTGGAAACATAACAGAAGCACACTAGCACAGACAGAGTCATTATGTAGTACCAATGGAAACATAACAGAAACACACTAGCACAGACAGAGTCATTATGTAGTCCTAGTCCCATTGGAAACATAACAGAAACACACTAGCACAGACAGTCATTATGTAGTCCCATTGGAAACATAACAGAAACACATTAGCACAGACAGAGTCATTATGTAGTCCATTT
>NC_137828.1:14256027-14271027 GCF_963921795.1 Nannobrachium achirus
CAGTATATCAGTTGTTAGACTATTGTTAATGCTATTCTAAAGGCTTTGGACCAGCCCATTATTCCTAATTCGGACACAAGACTTAAGCAAAGAGTGTCACTAGTGCAATCAGGGAGCAGAGCATCTTGGGTAATGAAGTCAAAGACGCTGGCTGCCATGTTATTTGTGTCCAAAGTGGCCGCAGCGCTGATACGCAAAACTACAAAGTGTGACTTTAACAATAGTGTCTTCATGGGACATCATGTGACCAAACAGCAACGTTAGGCGTAACAGGAGCCTCCGTCACGTCGTTTTGACAACGGCTCACATAACCCCGCCCCCACTCTGGAATGAGGAAGTGGCGTTCTCAAACTCAACGCGTAGAGAGAGTGACGACTCCGCTAAAAACCTGTTCAAACCACGGAGGCGGAGCGGCCATCTGAAACCAGGCGAGTGAGTCAAAACTGCCAAAACTACTGGAAAACTACACGTTTTTCCTGTGGAATTAAACAGGTTATTTTGCAAGAGTGTAAACTCACTCCATTGTAAACTTGTATCGTGAAAGAGTGTAATGCCTCATTCACACTACAGATATATAGTTGAACGTTTTGCTTGGTAATTCAATGTAATCTCAATGGAAACCAGCTTTAAAGATGCAGGAGATGCTCAGAACAAAGCTTTGAAAGCTTTAAAGCTGGTTTCCATTGAGATTACATTGAATTACCAAGCTAAACGTTCAACTGTATATCTGTAGTGTGCACGAGGCATAAGACTTGTATAGTAACCTGACCTCTTATTGTGAAAGAGTTTAGGACTCCACAGTAAAGTCTTATTGTTAAAGAGTGTAGGACTTCAATACATAGTAAACTGTTATTGTGAAATAATGCATAGCTAGATCTTATTGTGAAGGAGTGTAGAACTCCATAGTAAACTCTTATTGTGAAAGAGTGTAGAGCTCTTATTGTGAAGTAGCCAGTGTAGGACTCCATACTAGTAAACACTTATTGTGAAAGAGTCTAAGACGCCATACATAACACACTCTTATTGTGAAAGAGTGCAGGACTCCATAGTAAACGCTTATTGTGAAAGAGTGTAGTGCTCTTATTGTGAAAGAGTGTCAGACTCCATACACAATACACTCTTATTGTGGAAAAAGTACAGGATTCAACAGTAAACTCTTATAATGAAAGAACGCCGGACCCCATACATAATAAACTCTTATTGTGAAATAGTGCATATAGCTCTTATTGTGAAGGAGCGTAGGACTACATAGTAAACTGTTATTGTGGAGTGTAGAGCTCTTATTGTGAAGTAGTGTAAGACTCCACAGTAAACCCTCACCGTGAAAGAGTGCAGTACTTCACAGTACACTCTTATTGTGAAAGAATGCAGGACCCCATCCATAATAAACTTGTATTGTGAAATAGTGCATAGCTCTTATTGCAAAGGAGTGCAGGACGCCATAGTAAACTCTTATTGTGAAAGAGTGTGGTACGCCACAGTAAACCCTTATTGTGAAAGAGTATAGGACTACACAGTAAACCCTTATTGTGAAAGAGTTTAAGACTCCATAGTAAACTCTTATTGTGAAAGAGTGTAGTACTCCAGAGTAAACCCTTATTGTGAAAGAGTGTAGGACTCCAGAGTAAACCCTTATTGTGAAAGAGTGTAGGACTCCAGAGTAAACCCTTATTGTGAAAGAGTGTAGTACTCCAGAGTAAACCCTTATTGTGAAAGAGTGTAGGACTCCAGAGTAAACCCTTATTGTGAAAGAGTGTAGGACTCCAGAATAAACCCTTATTGTGAAAGAGTGTAGGACTCCAGAGTAAACCCTTACTGTGAAAGAGTGCAGGACTCCATACATAATGAATTCGTATTGGGTAGAGCAAGTGTGAAGCTCTTATTGTGAAGGATATGAGTGGACCAGGATTCTGATGGAGGTTCGTCTCACAGGGTGGAAGGGACTGAAGATGTAGAGGGCTGATGTGGCACTGAAACGAAAGATGGCTTTTCCTTTGTTTAGAACTACGAAGGTCTGTGTGGGGAGAGAAAGAGAGAGGGAGAGAGAGAGAGAGAGAGAGAGAGAGAGACAGAGACAGAGACAGAGAGAGAGAGCAAGGATAATGTTTTTATTGACGAAAACAAAAAAACTATGCTATGATTACAAAAACCGAGACTAAATATTTTGACAATTTCATCTACAAATAAAAACTAGACTAGATCTAGTATACACATACATATACATACATATACATACATACATCTATACTATAATTTTGCGAATGTCTGAGTGAGTGAGTGAGTGTCTGTCTGTCTGTCTGTCTGTCTGTCTGTCTCAGCGTTTCTCCTCTGCGAATGTCTGAGTGAGTGAGTGAGTGTCTGTCTGTCTGTCTGTCTCAGCGTTTCTCCTCGGTGGCTGGAGCAATTGATCTGAAATCGCATCACCATCAGCATATGAACACACCTGACATAACTGTGAAGCCCGTTTGTCACTTTCACAAATCGTATGCTGTATATTAGCATTTTTATGGTGTATCTATATCTATTTAGCCTACAGTACCTTTTGTGACCACACATGTTAAGGGAGGGGCGCTGTTGTTCAGGCCATGCACAATCACACACAAACCCACACACACACACATACACACACACACACACACACGGGGGGGGGGGGGGGGGGGGGGGGGGTTCTGGCCCTGTTACAGATGTTGTCCAAAAATCATGCAGATCGGTACACAGTATCTCTGTAGCCATTAAACGAAACGGGTTTCTTACATTGATGCTCCTACATCATGCAAGCACCAGTTAAAGTTACTTTCCATCCCTCATATACTGTGTGCACAGTGCACAGTGCACATCCCATAACCCACACACTGCACATCATTTTGGAGCTCATATCTTTGAACGGGTAAGGGCTAGTATATATTATTGGTATGTAAACACAGGGCAAAGTCACATACCTATACCTTTAACAAACTGATTAATTTAAATCCCTTTGGCTCACATTTGATAAATGAGCCCTAATGTGCTGTGTGTGTGTGTGTGTGTGTGTGTGTGTGTATGTGTGTGTGTGTGTGTGTGTGTGTGTGTGTGTGTGTGTGTGTGTGTGTGTGTGTGTGCGTGTGTGCGTGCGTGCGTGCGTGCGTGCGTGCGTGTGTGTGTGCGTGTGCGTGCATGTATGTGTGTGTTTGAGTGTCCCTCTAGACCCACACTACCACCACTCAACCTAAAAAGTGGGGACACGCTCTAGAGAGAGAAGAGAGAGAATGAGAGAAAGGAGGGCAAAAGTAAAAATAAAAGTCATGTGAAACAGGTGACATACAGAGAGAGAAAGAGAGAGAAACATGACTAGGCCAATGATACAGCGTTAAAGGAGTAGTTCACCCCCAAAATGACTTTTTTTCTAAGGATTACTCACTTTTTTTTGTCGCATTCATAAGACCACTGATTATAGGGACCCAAATGCAATTGGATCCCCATCCGGAATCAATGGGGGTAAATTTACTATAAATATTTCTTTGTCCTAGGAATGTGACAAATACAAAAAATAACTCAAGTCTCCACGGCATGAGTAATTTTGGAGGTGAACTACCCCTTTAAGCTTTAAAAGACATAACACCCACAGGTGTCTCTCAGTGTCAGGGTAAGGCCTAAGGTCAATGGTTAAAGGTCAAAGGTCAGGTTAAGTACTCTCCGTAGTAGGGGTCAGGGTCAGGGTTAAAGGTTAACCACTTAAACCCCGGCATCCGTATTTAATTGTCGGGAACACTGAAAATAGCCGCTCTCGCTTGACATCGACACGCTCCGGCTATTTTCAGCGAAAAGCTTTCCCAGCAATCACAGAAAACAGAAAAGACACTCCCTGAGGGACACCCATATGGGGTTTAAGTCAGTGGGGACCACCAGTGGTCCTCGAGGGGGTTCCAGTTGATTCCCAGCTAGAGTTGGTAAGCGAATGGACCCTTATAGATCTTTAACTCGTCAAAGCGTAAAATGAAACCAAATGGACCCTCTCGGGTTACAACAATTCTACACAATTAGAGAGTTTAGAAGAATTGTTGTTCTGATCAACGTATGCCTTTCATCTCTATGATGCATTGATGGTATGACATCAATACGTCATGGATGGAATTGTGGACAAATTCTTCTCCCTGTCTTTCTCTAATATAAAGGCACTGATCGTGGGTAGCTACTGGGACATATAAGTCGGGACTTGATCACCACGGCTGGATCTCCTGATCGAGGGGTATGATGTTGCGAGAACCGAAACCCCTTTGTCAATGACCTTGGGTTACATCACTGAGGATACGTCCCAGATGCAGCCATGCAATGTATTATAATTTTTTTAATGTTTCTTTTAGTTATGGTCCTTGATATGAAAATAGTTGAAAAGCACTGGTTTAAGTGGTTGAGGGTTAAGTGAACAGTTCATCGTACCCGGTGCTCTTTGTAGTAGTAGGGGTCGATGTCCTCCAGGGGCTTGCCCACCAGGTGGGAGGGGATCTCTCCAAATATCCGGGGCAGTTGTTTCCCCGCCTCCAGGTCGCCGCGGGCGGAGACCTCCACCACGTCGCCCAGGTCCTGCGTAGACACCGACACAATGAACACTATGCATTGTACATATTGCCGTTAATACACCAAATAAGGAATATATACTACACAACCTCATCATGACAGAATGTTAACTTGTAGATTGAGCGAAGGAAGTGAATGGAGATTGACACAGAGAAACATGATGTGTCATCCGTCTATTGCCTCCCAAGTGTGAGCTATTTAGTGTGAGGCTATTTCCACTATCAATGTTCTTTTTAATGTGAAATATGTCCTTCATTTATTATTTAGGTTATGTGTCATATCTACCAATTTCAAAGCCTACAAGCCAAATAGAAATGTAATTGTCAATGACAAAAACACAATTAAATCGTTAATCGCAATTATTTGAGTGACAATTAATCGTCATGTAAAATGTCATAATCGTGACAGCCCTCTGTGCGCGCGCGCCTACCTCCTGGTACTGCTTTGTATGTCGAGCCTTCTCCTCTCTGATTCGCTGTTCGATGCCTTCCAGAGAGTCAGGGGTGAACAGCTGCAGGCTGTCGGGGCCCATTGGAAACACACAGTCGGCCATCTTCTCATCCTGAGAGAATACACACTGTACACCGTACAGCTGCGCACACACACACACACACACACACACACACACACACACACACACACACACACACACACACACACACACACACACACACACACACATTTGAAATGTTTATTTATGTCCACATATAGAGATGTACACAAATGCCTTTTACAAAGGACATAAACAATGCCAGTGCCGTCACATTATTAGGAAAACAGCCAGTTACAAAGTGCATGGTAGGGCAGAACATTTTTACGTACAGTTTCTCAAACCTTTACATTTCAAGGTCTCCCCTTAACTCTGACAGTATACAAATGGAACCAAATGGTGTTAGAGTTAGAGACTTGTATGGGTCAATTTAGACCCCCATAAAGGAACCCATAAATTCCCTAGAATCCACTTTGGGAAACACTGACATACAATGCTATTTGCATATATGTCAAACACAGCAAAACAACAATCATGGGTAAAGGAAACAACGTCTCCTCCAAATTGAGCGGCTTCCTATAATAGCCGAAACCGAGCAGTACCTTGCTAACTGTTTGGCCCTCCTTTTGGAGTGGCCTGCCATTTGTAAGCCCCTCACAACAAACGTGTGCACGTGTCCGAGGCTCCCAAAGATTAAAAAAAAAAAAAAAAAACGTTATCTGTAGCCTAGCTGTGAGATGGTCTGCTCTAGCTGATGATATTTTAACACTTTGGTTGAGAAGGCTTCCTCTAAGCCGACCTCGAGAATGAACACCTCCCTATGGTTTTCATTAACACACACACGTGCACGCACGCACGTGCGCGCGCGCACACACACACACACACACACACACACACACACACACACACACACACACACACACACACACACACACACACACACACACACACACACACAGGGTTAATGACCGTAGTGATACGCAGAGCATGGGTCTTCTGAAATTGTAACCAACATTTTTTTTATCTCGAATTGAACAATTTTCAACTCCATCAAGATGTGTGATTCACACGTTCCATGGCATTAGTCAGACGGTCCGTCGTTCCGGAGTAGGACTACTAACTGAGGGCTGAATCCTCCACTTTTAGAGACAAATTTATTTAGATTCGGCTCTGTCAGATTTTGTGACTCCCCTAACCGAACCGAAATAAATTCGGCTCTAAAAGAGGAGTATGCATCGGGCCTAAGCCTACAGAATCTGTCGGCACCACTGCCCCAAACATGTGTAGTGTTGTTTTTAGTATAAACACAGAAACATCCAGGGAGGAAGTGGACTGAGAAAGGGTAGGAGCCAAACCAAGTTCCTGTTTCTACACAAACAAAGGACGTGGTGCAAAAACATATCTAATGGGTTCCCATATTGAACTGAGCCTCATCCTAATCTTTACCTCACAAAAACAATGCCTGAACTTAACCTTAACCTCACACAAACTATCCCCGAACATGCCAGAGGCAGTACTCAGGTTATTGTAATAATTGGACTGAATCAAGAATCAAGAGGGGTTTATTTGGGGATTTATTTTTGTGTGTTTTGTAGTCAGGGGCCTTAGGGAGGTAGAATGGTAATTTCGTGCTAATCAGTCTAAAAGCGCCATTTTGCACAGATGTAGCCCAGGGCATGCTCTAATGATTTAGCTAGGGCGCCCGAGTTTGCGACCTTCGGGGTCGCCACAGCAGCCAAATCAAGTTGGGCTCCCATTGACTTTCTATACAGGAGGAAAATACCTAAAAAATCTGCTTCAAGTAGGATGTGAGGGGTCTAACTAGGGGTTTGTCATGATTCTGAATCCATTGCAAGCATTTGTTTTGCACAAAAAACTATCCTTGGGCTAAAAATGGCCCTACAAAACCTCAATATTAAGCCCATATCTGTGAATGCCAATATATAATCACTTTGATGTCAGGGGAACCAAATCCCTTTTATTGCCATAATATGGAGATCCCTGTGGTGCCAGGGGAACCAAATACCTTTAGGGCGAGCTCACATTTCGCCCTTAGGCGTCTTACTGGTATCTTACACTATCTCAGGTACCATGTGTTATTATCAGGGTGGTTGGCCCTGCTGGGTTACTTTCATCCATCCATCCATCCATCCATCCATCCATCCATCCATCCATCCTTTTTATTTTTCCATCATGCAACTCCTCCCACAGTTTTGGTGACACACACTTGGGTCACCAAATCTTTCATCATCATTCATCATTCATCCTTCATTCAAAAATATGGTTTATTTTCTCTGGTCAACGGTCCAAACTAGTGGGGAGTGTGGAAGAGAGGCGAAGAGGAGAGTGCAGCCAGGGTGGAGCGGAAGGAGGAAAGTGTCAGGAGTGATTTGTGACAGAAGGGCTACCAGCGAGAGTGAGAGGGAAGACGTAGAAGACAGTGCAGTGAGAGCCGCCATGCTGCACGGCCTGGAGAGCTACAGAGGTGGCAGAGCTCAGATCAGGTGTGACAAGGAGGACACTGACGAGGCGGGACATGATCAGAAACGACTGCACTGGGATAGAGGATCAGCCCGGGTTAGGTTTGTGGTTAAAACGAGAGAGGCGGTGGTTGAGATGGTGCGGACATGTGCAGGAGAGCATAGGTGCCGTCACCATTTTCAAAGTAGTATTGCCAAGGAGGGGCCAATGAGCGCGTGGAGTTTCGGGTTGTGTCGGGTGTCGGGCAATTTTAAGTCGAAATTTAGGCATAGAATTATTGAATGCTTTAACCAGTGAAAAATAGCAGATATACAAGCTCACAGCGCGGCACCGAGTGCCGCGCTGCGAGCTTGTAGATCTGCTATTTTTGAAAAAGTCGTGAAAATGTGTGCAAATCTTTGAATATATGAATAAATATTTGAATATATACTAAATATTTTGAGATGGGGGTCCGTGGCCAAATAAATACCATTTTGGGGGTCCTTCACATGAAAAGGTTTGAGAAGCACTGACATAGTAGTCTCTCAAGAACAGACTAACTGAGCTCCAGTTAGGTGAAAAGGACCTTTTCTTGGACGATGGCTGGCCAGATTGCTGACATAGAAACATAGGTTTTTCAAAAAATCTTAGAAGGATTCAAAAGACACTTATAGAATCGGGTCAAAATTCTAATTTTCACTATTTAAAAAAAAAATTGCAGATCTACAGCAGATATATCAGCTCACAGCGCGGCAGCGAGTGCCGCGCTGCGAGCTGATATATCTGCTGTTTTTCAATAGTTAAAGCATAAAATAATGATACACAATAATGTGTTCCCGTTCTGAATGGGTTAAAGCAGGGGTCGGCAACCCAAAATGTTGAAAGAGCCATATTGGACCAAAGAAACTAAAAACAAATCTGTCTGGAGCCGCAAAAAAATTATAAAAGCCTTATCGTCGTTGCCGGTTGGAAACCTTGTATGACCAAAACCTCGTTTTGTATTTATCATTTACAAAATGAACTAAACTAGTGAAAACAGCCGATCTACAAGCACACAACGCCATCGGCTGTTTTCACTACTTTTGTGCGTCAGTCTTGTATGATGAAGCAGGGCTTTACTTTACGAAAAAAAAATTAAACTTGGAGATATTTTTCCCTAATACATTTTTGAAAAAGCTCCAGGGAGCCACTGGGGCGGTGCTAAAGAGCGGGTTGCTGACCCCGGGGTTAAAGGAAGAAGTTAAAGGACAACTTTTTTTTTTACATCAAGGGTTCATATTTTAGATTGTAATTAGAGAAAAGAAAAGATGAGTGTTACAATGTTTTCATTTACTGCTTTCTATGATTTTAGCCATTTTAATGAATTTGATTTCAGTGGTTGGGGGCATGCATGCAAGTGGCTAAATATGTCGTTTTGGACACAATAAGCCCATTTCCAAGATGCACCACAATCTTGTATGGTCAGATGTGATGTGACTTGTTGGGGCTAGTAGTGTTACTGTAAAGAAATTGCCGGGTCCCGCTTGTGGGTTGACAGTTTAGGGTGAACAGGGTGAGGACAGGTGTAACACTTTCTGATCATTTACATTTTGCATGATTGAAATTTTGATCTGATCATTTACATTTTTGCATAATTAAAATTATGATTGAAATCTCTTTAGTATAGAAACTCATCTTAGCTGAGTAAGCCAAGTTTTAGTTTAGCCTATATACATAAGATGATGACCAAGTATTTGAAATGGGACATTCTGCATAATGAGCAAAGACTTGAGCAACTGCTGAGCAAAACATTGTATGATGAGTGCCCTGTGTATACTAGGGGTGTAAAGATATAGTAACTGAATCGGGGAAAAAAAAAAAAAAAAAAAAAAAAACGATTTGAATTTGCAATGATCTACTATATTGTTATGCAAAAGCATATATCGTACCGTTTTGGCTTTGTATCGTATCGGTATCGTTTTGCAATGCAGATAATGGGTATCGAATCGTTTTGCAGTGCAAATAATTGATTGTATGGAAACTAAGTATTTGTGGCTTGTGTTTAGCAATTTTAAGAAGGAAAAATGAAAAAGAGGGGTTTAATTACTTTTCCATTCCATATAGCCACTCTTGGTCTATCGATAAATGTGTGTAATCTAATCTCTGTATTCATGTCAAGGTGCGGGTTTGTCCATATGTGTTGAAATATAATGTCCACGTGTTTGCTAGAGAATCACAGTGTTTACTTATAAATATCCATAATAATAGATCTTTCCCTTAAAACATGCACTATTGACACATTTTACACAGATTTAATGTCTTTGGTAAATAGTTACTGTATCGATTTTAAATCATTGAATCGAATCGTCTCATATCGCCATGAATGAACCAATATCGTCCATGTATTGTATCGTCAACCATGTATCGCGATGCGTATCATTGTTAAAATGTATCGTTACACCCCTAGTGTATACAGTGGTCATGTCAAGGTATGTCTTATTTAAATCTAAACTGTAGGTTAGGCCTACTAGGTGCAGTTAAATTAAAAAAGGACAAAAAAAATCTATCATTATTCAGTATTACGATGTGAACACACAAAGGGAAGGGAAATAAATGTTGACAAAATATTGTGAAAAAAATAACAATGCATCGACATACTGATAGTAATGCTGATAGATGGTTAGCCCTGGCTGAGAAGTGACAGGTATTATGATGAATAAAAGACAGTCCAACAGAATATCTAGGCTTGTATAGGAGTACAGTATTGTGTACTGTATGTGCCATATAGGCTACTCATGCTATGATGTGAGCATTCTAGGCCTAACATTTGTACACACTGAGCTAAAGGTAACACTGGCTTTTGAGCATGTTTTGAGTCCTAGAGAGGAAAATCATATCTATATGGCCCATACATAGACTAATTTCTATCAAAAGTGGGGTCTTTGAAATTAAAACGATTGAAAATCACTGTTTGTTTAAACTGTGGAAATAAGCTATAGTTCATTAACAGAAAATAAAAATAAAATATATTATAGCCTAATATAGTCATGGGAACAGGGCTTGGTTTAGGAAGTCTTATAATTTTGCATTAAATAAAGTATTGAACTTGTACTTTGTAGCCTTGTACTTTGTAGCCTACTTACGTGAGTATTTCCAATTGTACTTGAACTCATTGTGAGCTTGTAGATCGGCTATTTTCTGTGAAATGCCTATTATATGTGACATGGGTATTTGATATGGGTAATGATATTTCTGCACAATGAATACTTTTACTTTTGTACTTTAAGTATATGTTGATACCAATGCTTTTGTACATTTACTCAAGTGATTTTTAATCACATTTACATCACTTCTACAGTGCAATACTATTGATACTTTTACTCAAGTAAGAAATGTGAGTACTTTTTCCACCACTGGGACTAATGAGAGATGCAATTCTCTCCTTCATTGCGGGACACTGCAGACTCTGGAGTTAGTTACGTACAGACAGTCAACAAAAATAGAAAGAAAGTGAATGCACAGCACATGCAGCAGCTATGAGGAAACGGTCGCTGTGCACAGGGGAATCGAATCATGACTTTTATATCCTTGTTGTTGTGTTTTCCATACGCGACAACGCAATCGTGACGCCAAAGTACACAAATTGGCTTTAATGCAAGGACCGCATTTTCAAACTGTCCAGTCCACTCAAGTCACTAGGATGTTAGTTTTGTGGTAGAAAAAGTGAGCGTGATGTTGTGATTCTCTCATCTTGCAGCTGAGTACTCACTGGACAAAGCTAAGCAGTTTCTGCTGTGCACGACTCACCCCATAGCCCAGTCAGCTGAGACAGCCGTTTGATTGGTTATTGTTGGTTGTCAGGGCGATATCACAACCTATCGGTGGACGGACTGTCCACCGGGTTGCCCCGCTGATCAATATTAAATCTCCAAAGACACTAGGAGGTGCTCTTATTGGGCCCCTCATTGATTACGGAGTCCTTGTCTGGTATCGCGATACCCCAGCTGCCTTAAAGTTAAAGCTTCAAACAGCCCAGAACAAACTAATTAGGGTCGTGCTTGGTCTTCCTCCTCGGACCCACCTTATCAATCATCACCACGAAAGCGTGGGGTGGCTCAAAGTAGCTGACAGAGTACAGCATCTTGCAATGGGCCTGGTGTACAAGATACACTACACCTCCAAGATACCTACAGTATGTACCTGACAAACTTTCCTTAACTCTTATACTGCTTTGGACGTTCCTGTTCGCCCCAATTCTCAAGAGACCTCCGCGCCAATACGGCGCTCGTTCGCGTTCGTTCGTTCGTTCGTTTACCTTGTTGAAGCTGATGAGGGGTCGCGCCGCCGTGTACTGTAAACACATTTTCCGCGGTGATGGTGTAAAAAATCCATTATGCGTTAACATCAACGGAGACCAATTCACTTCCTTGTTGATTTCTCTGGCTGTGAGGCTCTGTGGCCAGTGACTGGTCTGAATGCACGGCAACACATAACAGGCAAATTCACATTCATTCTCGCATGACGCCGCCCTCTGCTGCCTGGCAGACCAAAGTGCACTATTGCACAATCAAAAAAAAAAATAATAATAATAAATAAATAAATGTCTGTCTATCTACTATAACGTCGCAAAGGTAAGCCGCATTTTGATGGCACCAGACCCAATAAATAAATAAATAATCTGGCAGTAGGAGAGTTAAGGTCAAGGATGTTCACGATCACAACACCAGAGGCAGCTTCACTAATCATCATCAATGTAGATTTAACACTAAACAAGGCTCTAACTCGTTCTCCTGCTATACCATCAACATGTGGAACGCCCTTCCACAAGCCTTAAAGGAGAGCAACTACCAAGTCACCTTCAGGCGGCTGCTAACCGTGACTTGTAAATAGCCCCCATGCTCCCCCCCACCCTTTTTTTCTGCCTTTGTATTTGATGTTATGCTTTTTCTGCTTTTGAAATTGATATTATCCTAGATAAAGTACTACGTTCTACCCGTCTGTCTTTCAATGTTATATGAGATACTTAAAGTGTGGTTCCTGTGGAAAAAAGCCTCGGCTTTCTAGGATCTCCTTTTAGTTGACCTTGTACCAGTGATTTGTACTGTCATGAAACTGCACTTTTTTCTATTGCAATCTTGTAATAAATTCTTCAATCAATCAATCAATCTCGTCCGTTGCAGTTGTTGCGGTGTCAATGTAATATGAAAATGAACTAAGGCCATGGCTACAAGTGAAGATTTAAAAAAATATATCTGATTCATTGGATACGTGTAGGCATGAAAACCGGAGTTTTTTTTGGCAATACCACCTTGAAAAGTAGTATTGCCACGGCAATACTGGCAATATAGGCGGCGGCGGCTATGCAGGAGAGTAGGGATGAGGGCGTACATCGGGAGAAGGATGCTGAGAGACGGAGCCGCAGAGAATAGCAGATGTACAAGCCCCACGACGCACTGCGTTTACAACGCGTTGTGAGCTTGTAGTACTGCACTTTTTGGGGAAAATTGATTCCCCCCGGATAGGGGTGCTAGGTGTCCCAAATGTTTGACAAAAGTGTAATTTTAAAGGGGCAACACCATGCATAATAATATAATAACTTGATGACATCACACCGTTGTACTTTACAATACAAACCCCCAAATCAATCCTCCAGTTCTAGGCAACACAGAAGAGGGGGAACTTTTTTTTCTATTTCCACACAACTCCTCTAAGTTATATTAATGACATAGTTCAATATTGAAAATGGGTGGTCTTCCCCTTTAACACTGTTACTGAACAAACACTTCATAGCAAGGATTAGTAAGTACTAAGTCGGCAAGTAGCCTTGGCAACCCATGAGTCACACAGGGCCATATCTCCTGTTTCTGTAACATGAGTCAACTTGACGTACAAGTACATGTGCCACAGCTCGCCAAGGCTACTTGCCCCCTGCACATGACTCAAGTATGTCGCAGAGACTTACTATCCAATCCTTGATGCTGAGTGCCAAGCAGGGAGGCACTGGGTCCCATGGAGTATGAGACATTACTATCATGATAACATGCTATCATGATATCATAACATAGAGATTACTATCATGATATACCGGTAGAGCTACATAACACTTAGAAAATCACTCACAGCACCTTTAATAGCAACTTCCCACACCCCACCCTCCCCTAAACATTTCAAAGAGTGTCGAGTGCACTACTCAAGTCACTCTGTTACTGTGTCCACCACACCGAGGATAGCGCCGCTCGGACACAACGATTACACCTAATGAATACTTTGGTATGCTGCGTCCAGACACCAACGGTTTAGCGGGGAGAGTATTGTTTTCATTGACCCGACCAATCAGAGGCAGCGCTGAGGCGTTGATCTCATCACTGGAGAAATAGAAAGTGGAGTACAGCTGCACATGCCTGGAGATAGACACCTCTCTCTCTCTCTCTCTCTCTCTCTCTGTCTCTCTCTCTCTCTCTCTCTCTCTCTCTCTCTCTCTCTCTCTCTCTCTCTCTCTCTCTCTCTCTCTGTCTCTCTGTCTGTCTGTCTGTCTGTCTGTCTGTCTGTCTGTCTGTCTGTCTGCCTGTCTGTCTGTCTCACAGCACAACAGGAAAGAGACGGAGCACACAAGAATGCTAGGAATGCGCACTGACTGGCACTAGGTGGCACTAGATGTCACACTGGAGGACCACAGAAGAAAATGTGGCGCTCTACAGGGACCTAGCACAGGTCACGGGCAAGGTCAGAGAGAGAAGGATGAGGCTGGCAGAGCACTGTGTCAGGAGGCACCTGGAACTAGAGGCAAGCAAACCGACACTGTGGGAGCCGACCCAGTGTGCAGTTAGGAGGGGATGGAAGTGTGCACCACCTGCTGCAGGTAGAAGCACTGCGGTTACAGCTTTGGCCCCTACTGGCCAAAGCTGGAAAAGCAGGAAGGGGCCTACATGCCATAAGAGCAAATTACGTCACAAACGTCACTCGACGTCCATTGAACCCTATTGTAGATCTACAATAGGGTTCAATGGACGTCGAGTGGCATAATTACGTCTCTCTTTTACTTTACTTTATTTATTTATTTGGACAGGACAGTACCAGTTAATGGACACATTGACATTGACATGTTGCATAATATAAATACAAACATACAAAAATCTCAGTGTAAACCAGCCGGAGTTAGCTTAGAGCTAAATTTCATCCGTTGTCCTCACATAAAACAAGAAACAAAACAAGACTAACAATAACAAGAACAGAACAGTACAGGGCGAACAAAACACAACAAGAACAAGGTGCTTGGCGCAACAGAGTGCCTAGTGCCAGAAGTAAGCTAAAAACCATACAGGAGAAACTAGCCTGGCAGAGTAATTCGTACCGGCATCAAATAGTTCTTATAGGTGGTTACATGTTTGTGATCGTTTTAACCATTGCTTCAACTGCCCTTTAAAAGCACCGAATGTGGGGATCTAATTGAGGTAGGGATCTGGTTCCAATATTGGCATCCGTTTATGGAGAGAACGTTTTTACTAAAAGTAGTTTTT
>NC_137828.1:14276027-14281027 GCF_963921795.1 Nannobrachium achirus
AAACTCAAATCCCCATAATCCATCGGGAGAAAACGGAATCGGGAAGTGTAATCCATCGTTGGAAGCAATGGAATGATCTGCACGAAAATGGCTTTATCTCTGAATCTATCTCCAGATTGCGTTTTTGTTTAAAACTAGCCCTTCTCCACGGACCATAACACAAGCACGGATGGCCACCGTTACAATTCTTCCCTCGCCGTTCGTCCAAATGTAATTTTACTTCCGGGACCGGTGCTGCGTTCATGGAGCCTTGTAAATCAGGTAAAAACACTGAAAAACCCCAGCACAAGCTACTGAATTAATTAATTCTTGTTTAACAAGAGCTTGTGACAAAATAATCGGATCCATTGGAACTGTTTTTTTCCACTAATGAAAAGTAAGAGTTTTGGACATACAAGGTTTCCAGCTGACATGGACAATATACAGATGTACTTTCATACCCTTTCCTTAATTAATTAACATCTATACCTGTTCTACTGTCTGTCTCTCCTACACTGTCTACCTCTCAGCTGTCCTACTGTCTGTCTGTCTGTCTGTCTGTCTGTCTGTCTGTCTGTCTGTCTGTCTGTCTGTCTGTCTGTCTGTCTGTCTGTCTGTCTGTCTCTCCTACACTGTCTCCCTCTCAGCTGTCCTACTGTCTGTCTCTCCTACACTGTATCCCACTCAGCTGTCCTACTGTCAGTCTCTCCTACACTGTCTCCCTCTCAGCTGTCCTACTGTCAGTCTCTCCTACACTGTCTCCCTCTCAGCTGTCCTACTGTCTATCTCGCACTGTCTCCCTCTCAGCTTTCCTACTGTGAGTCACTTTCTCCTACGCTACATTGTCTCCCTCTCAGCTTTCAAAAGTAGTATTTACAGTAGGAGTCTGTCTGAGAATCACAACAAAAAGAGAAGAAAAAAAAGAGAGAGAGAGCAGCACTGCTTTGCAGCCACTATCAGAATCAACCAAATTATAAAAAAGATGCCTTTGGCTTTGGCATCACATTGGACCTATCAAACCAAACTCAAAAGAAACTTCGTTACTATCAGGCACTACAAACCGGCTGTTGTGTCAGGCGTTCCTGTGCGGCATGATAGAATGTCTCCCTCAGCCATGCAGCCAGCTCAGGTGTGGCTGATTCCAATTAGCCCAGCTGCTTCGCCATCAGGACAAGCCGCCAGTATAAGCGGCTGAGAACTGGCAACTTCTGTGGTCAGTCTAGCCGGCTGTAAATTTGTATTTTCTAGAGTTCTAGAGTATAGAGTACTGTATGTGTATGAGCTAACCTTGTCTGTTGGCTCCCTCCTCCTGAAACCCAGTGTCCTCCTCAGTCCTCTCCACTGCTCCACTTCCCCATTCCCCAGATTTCCAAATCCTCTCGCCTCCCCAGCTGAAATCCGCTCACGCAGTCTGCGGACCATCCAGGAGCGTGTCGATATTGTGACATATAGCATCTGTGTGTTTGGCGGTCCATTATTTCGACGCGGATGAGTAGCTAACCTGCCGACGTGGGTGAATGTTAACCTCTATGCCTAAACCGAACCCAAACCCTAACCCTAACCTCAGAAACCGTGACGCAGGTGAGTAGCTAACCTGCTGAAGCTGGTTGTCGAAAGAATGACACATCGAAAGAGCGAGATTTCCGCGGACCATCCACCCAACGTAACATGTATCCTTTAATAAATAATCCTTAATCCTTAAACTCCACAGAAAGGCCCACCTAATGGGCACTGATGACGCAGAGAAGAGAAAAATGTGACAAATATAATAACATAAGAGCAGAATACTTTACAGAGCCAGGTGACAATAACAAACAACAACAGATTCTTCTAGGACAGGGACCTGAAGCAACACTTAGATGCACAATATGTGACTGCATACATAATAGAGCAGTGAAGTCATGACTCACTCATCCCCTGGTTCACGGAAATGCATTTTGAGAAAAATAATGCTGTTATTTGTTCCAAAAGCTTTATACCCTGTATATATATATATATATAATTGCGACCGTCAGGGAGCAGTTTACTATGAAAACCTCCACCGGCCGTCCGTCCGTCACACGTCACGCGTCACACCTTTGCCCTGCTCATATCTCCGCATCAGTATGACATCACACCACAAGTGTACACAAACCTTTGTGTACGTTGCTGTGGCAACAGTCTGTTGTTGCTGGTTTGTTAGTGTAGCAACCACCTTTGTTAGTGTAGCAACCACCTTAGCAACCATGGTTTTACCCTAGCAACCAACTGTTTACCCTAGCAACCAACTGTTTACCATAGCAACCATGGTTTTACCCTAGCAACCAACTGTTTACCCTAGCAACCAACTGTTTACCATAGCAACCATGTTTTTTACCCTAGCAACCAACTGTTTACCATAGCAACCAGATACGCAGAGCAGGGATCTCCATATATGGGCATAAACAGGTGACATCACACTGATGTCAGATACTCAGAGCAGGGATTTCTCCATAATATATGGGCATAAAAGGGATTCTGTTAGGGATCTCCATATATGGGCATAAAAGGGATTCTGTTAGGGATCTCCATATATGGGCATAAAAGGGATTCTGTTAGGGATCTCCATATATGGGCATAAAAGGGATTCTGTTAGGGATCTCCATATATGGGCATAAAAGGGATTCTGTTAGGGATCTCCATATATGGGCATAAAAGGGATTCTGTTAGCTGTTAGTGATCTCCATATATGGGCATAAAAGGGATGCTGTTAGGGATCTCCATATATGGGCATAAAAGGGATTCTGTTAGGGATCTCCATATATGGGCATGAAAGGGATTCTGTTAGGGATCTCCATATATGGGCATAAAAGGGATTGTATCCCAGATGATGCCCTGTTAGGAGATTCACACTAACAGAATCCATATATGGTCCTACCGACAGCTGCTATAAGCCAACCCTGGCGATAAGGTCTGAGTCGAAGAAATGCTTCTTTCCTGGCAAGAATTGCCCCTTTATACTGTAGGGCTCGTTTGTGTATTGTATGACATCACGCCACATCATCGGCTGAGGACTGTGTGATGTCATCATATCTCCATATATGGAGACATAAGTTGCTCATGCCCAAATATGGGCTGGTGAGGTCAGACTTAGTGTGATGCGTAGGTTATCTCCATATATGGAGATTCAACTTCAATGAGTAACCATGGCAAACTGTCAACTGCCCGTATGTCTTGATAATTGGTAAAACAAACTTTTGGCCTATTTGTGGAGATAAGCGACCAACGGTCGCTTATCTCCCGATTAGGGAGTCTTACTGGTATATATATATATATATATATATATATATATATATATATATATATAAAATGTCACAATGCGACATAGCTCTGTTTACACAATGCTGTACCCCCTCCCAATGTATACAGTATATGTTCCCCATTTTCAACTGTTTTTATTTTATTTGTGACACTTGCTTTGGCAATGTAAACGTATGTTTTCTCATGCCAATAAAGCTCCTTTGAATTGAGTCATCTTAAAATCGTCTCATGCATTGTGGTCCAAAAATAAACAAACGGTTTGCGCGATATTGTCGGGAGGTGGCTCTGTATGGTTTATGATAGTCAATTTGGCGACAGTAACATTAGCGTTTTCTCACCATCAGTTGATTCTTCATATCCATATGAGTCAAACCGCTTAGATCATGTGTTTATGTTTGGAACACAGTTCCGAGCTTCTAGTAATAAATAATACGCCATAATAATAACACTCAATGTGACTATTAGAGAGAGAGAGGGAGGGGGGAGTGAGTGAATCCCAGTAGTATTTAGTGAGTGCTGGTTGCCCTCGGTAACCTGGATAGCAACGCTCTGTCCAGGACAACATACTATTCTGGGATGGATCAACCACACACACACACACACACACACACACACACACACACACACACACACACACACACACACACTTTGTCTCTCTATTTTTCTCCTTTAGTTTTTGTCCGTTCTGTGTGTGTGTGTGTGTGTGTGTGTGTGTGTGTGTGTGTGTGTGTGTGTGTGTGTGTGTGTGTGTGTGTGTGTGTGTGTGCGTGCGTGCACTTACATCAGCGCGGGTGTGTGTGCGTGGGGTTACATCAAATATGAAATGTGAAATGTTAAACCATGTTCAATTATCTTATATCGTTGGTGTCAGAAAGAAACCTTGTATATCTATATTTTAACTTTGTATTTACTTGGGGACATTACTCTGTATGTCCCCATAAATGTATGTCCTACTACGACATGATACAGTGTCACACAGTAGGATCCAAAATAGCAGATCTGCAAGCTCAAAACGCGAACAGTTATGGGCATCCAAGAAAAACTCTACAGTATTGCCCATGTTGCTTCCCAGATCATCGGACTTCCCACACCAACACTCGCTGACATGAACAATAAGGCCATCACACGCTTAGCGCTGTCAATAACAAATGACACTGATCATCCTCTGTATCAC
Source organism: Nannobrachium achirus (assembly GCF_963921795.1). Classification (NCBI taxonomy): domain Eukaryota; kingdom Metazoa; phylum Chordata; class Actinopteri; order Myctophiformes; family Myctophidae; genus Nannobrachium; species Nannobrachium achirus. Next base: position 14,280,460 of record NC_137828.1, read on the forward strand.
TACCTCCACCTCATCATGCCATCGGGGCGAAGATACAGAGCACTGAAGAGGGAAAAGGTTAGTTTTAGCAGGAGTTTTGTCCCCTCAGGCATTGGTTCTCTGTGTACCATGGGGACCTCATGTATTGTGGTCAATAAACAATATATATATATATATATATATATATATATATATATATTAAGGCTGGGACTTTAACTGATTGTGATTAATTAATTACAGAAAATTAACACGATTAAAAAAATTAACACATTTTAATCGCACCATCCAAGAGGAGACAACAAACGCAAAGGGAGAAGTAGCCAGTCAGAGCGCTTTACTTGGACAAGTGGATGCGAAATTTAGATTTAAAAAACTCACTTGTACACTCGTACAACAAAATGCTTCTCAGGTCAAATATCGATGTGCGATTAAAATGCGATTAATTAATCACAGAGCCTGTAATTAATTAGATTAAAATCTTTAATCGCATCCCAGCCCTAATTGCGACCGTAGGTCGCATTTACTACCAAAACCTCCACAGGCTGTCCGTGAGTGAGTCAGTCCGTCAGTCACACGTCACACGTCACAC
>NC_137828.1:14286027-14323527 GCF_963921795.1 Nannobrachium achirus
GTGACCGGCAATTAAAAATCCTAGCGCGATCACTGATATATAGCTCACCGTACGAGGAAAAGCAACACATGCAGGGCTAAAGAACATGGGCCAAAGGGCAGACCAAGACACACATCATGACAGTGCACAAAACATATTCAGATGGTAATTTTCGTGTCTTGTCCCCGGTTCTTGCCCTATGGGGCGGGGTCGCACTGAGACCACAAGAGCCTGATATAATATGTCCATATATGGGCATTCCCAGATATGGGCTTAATACTGATGACATCAGGGATCTCCATATATGGGCATAAAATGGACAAGGAGGGCCATATATGGAGTGTGACATGAGGCGTGACTGACTGACTCACTGACATGAGGTGAAAGTTTTGATACTAACCGCTCCCTACGGTCGCAACAAGTACACACACGCAGTATACTGTATTCACACATAAACAAATCAGTGAATCATACATGCACACCACCCGCTCTTTGAAAGAGCCACACACACGCACGCACGCACGCACGCACGCGCGCACACACACACACACACACACACACACACACACACACACACACACACAAACACACTTGTGCATTCACACACATACACACACAGACACACGTGTGCACGGCTGCGCGAACACACACAGACAGTCCAATTCCACAGTGAATTGAGATTGTGTCAGTACAGTGTGTGTGTAGATGCAAGGTCAGGAAAGCCATAAAGAACAGTGTTATCTCCTAACACGCGTGCGCACAGCACGCACGCACGCGCACACACACACACACACACACACACACACACACACACACACACACACACACACACACACACACACACACACACACACACACACACACACACACACAGTTTGGTCACCGACACGCATTAAAAACAAATGCAGATTGGGAATTTGGGGTTACTCCGAGTGGAGAATGACCATGGATTATAGCAAAATAAAATCTCACGGCTGAACAATGTTCTTAGGCCCTGTCCTGATAATGTGGTCTGTGAAACAGTATGGAAGGAGGAACCAAATGAACCCTTCCATTTGTACACTCTCAGAGTAACACACCCGTAAGGGAACCATGAGGGTCCCTGGACCTTCACCTTGAGGGACCCACTGGTGTAGCAGAGTGTTTCCAGTGAGCCAACATGCACAATATCACCAGCACCCTGACTCTGTTTGACCAGAATGGAACACAGCCTTATGGCTACACGGAGATGGATATTTCTGAAGCTAGACATTTTTTTGTGCTGTTGGGGCTTGCAGCCACATGAAGCTGGATATTTCGGCCTCGAAGCTGGATATTTTTTAAACCGGATAATGGCTACACAGAGCTGGATTTTTCATATATCCCGGTTTTTCAGATATCCACATAGAAAAATATCTAGGTCCACACGGAGCTGTATATTTCATATATCCCGGTTTTTCAGATATCCACATAGAAAAAATATCTAGGTCCACACGACAAAGATATCTAGGTCTAACAAGCACACACACAGTAAAGTCTTCATAGATATCCGGGTTCCCTGTCTACACGGATCCAGTGAATCGGATATTTTTCAATCTCTCCACTTATTTATCCGGTTTAAAAAATATCCAGTTTCACAGCCGAAATATCCAGCTTCGTGTGGCTGCAAGCCCCAACAGCACCAAAAAATGTCTAGCTTCAGAAATATCCAGCTCTGTGTAGCCGGCACCTAAAAGTGGAGAGATTGAAAAATATCCGATTCACTGGATCCGTGTAGACAGGGAACCCGGATATCTCTGAAGACTTTACTGTGTGTGTGCTTGTTAGACCTAGATATCTTTGTCGTGTGGACCTAGATATGTGGATATCTGAACAACCGGGATATATGAAATATCCAGCTCCGTGTGGACCTAGATATTTTTCTATGTGGATATCTGAAAAACAGGGATATTTGAAATATCCAGCTCCGTGTAGCCATGGACTTAATCAGTATCATTGGCAACACCTAGAGGCCCGTCGACTTCTTTGCAATATTGGCTGCTGTGCACATGTGGTATTTCTCAGGTTTCACATCCATAGGGAAGAATACCCTCACTCACCTAACCAACAACAACAACAATATAATACTAATTTATACAAGATTATAGATCACAAAGAGTATGTTAATACTAACGTACAGTGTACAATTGGGGTGGTTGTATTGTGTCTCACCTAACAGACAGGATCTGGCAAAAATGTTGACATGTTGGTCAAGATTCAATGTATCCCCTGAACAAGCAGGTATAGTCTCTAATATATATATATATATATATATATATATATATATATATATATATATATATACACCGTATATATATATATATATATATATATATATATATATACACCGTATATATATATATATACCGTGTATATATATATATATATATATATATATATATATATATATATATATATATTATATTATATTATATAATATATATTATTTGTCTTAATAAAAAATGTTGGGATAAAGATATTTGTCATACGTGTTTTTAATGAGTGTGACATTTGCACCCAGGCTAGGTTTGTAGTTTGTTTTTTTGTTCCTGGTTGAAAAACAAATACAGCAGCAGGGCAAATATATGGCAGGCTGCATAAGGATGACCTTATAGTAGGTCCTGTTGTAAGCAATACAGTTGCAGAAGGCTGACGTTATAGTACACTGTGATTACGTTATAGTACACTGTGATTTAAGAAGGAAGACTTTATAGTACACAGTGATAATCAACACAGCTGCATAAGGCTGACCTTATAGTACACAGTGATAACTAAGCAACACAGCTGCATAAGGCTGACACAGTGATGTAAGCCAGTGGTTCTCAACCTGTGGGTCGGGACCCCCAGATGATTAACTTAATGTGTAAGTTTTCTCACTCAACAGTAAAGAAACCAACATAACGTTTAAGTGTATAGAGGGTATCTGCACATTTCTGAAGTGACAATTTAAGGACTTTTTTGACCCCTCTAAAATTACAAATTAAACATTGTCCAGATTGTCTAGGCAGAAATTGTGAAAATAGCCGATCTACATGCTCACAACGCCACGCAACGTGAGGCGTTGTGAGCATGTAGATCTGCTATTTTCACAATAGAACCGTGTTATACAAAATGTAATGCCTCAACTCTTAGTGATCGTCAGGGTGGGGTGGTGATATGTGGTGGGGTATGATTATTTCGGGGGTCACGGCCTGAAAAGGTTGAGAACCACAGATGTAAGCAATACAGCTGGCATAAGGCTGATATTATAGTACATAGTGATAAGCAACAGAGCTGCATAAGGTGACACAAGATTTATCCTCTGAGGACCAAGAAAATGGTCCACACAATCAGCTTGATTTACTAAGCTTGTTTACTGCAGTCTGATTCATCAATCTTCTCTTTTTGTACATGTATTTTGATGTCTGACAATCTATTGCTTGTATGCATATATACATGATCCAAATTCAACTGCTTTTTATTTATTTTCAGTAGACACATTCAGAGCCGAATAGATCACTTGGCGTGTTTGTCGTTTTTGCTATTGGGCTTAAATGCCAACTCCAATGTTCCGCTATTCATATATAATATTGACCACATCACATGAACGCAGTCTTATCATATTGACGGGGATATAGTATGGATGAAATCCAGCTGTGTCCATTACTCCATTTCCAATTCCCGATGTAGGACAGTGGACGGGTTCGTTCAAAGGACAGAATTCCCTCAGTAATCAATAAAGCTCTTGATAAAAAATGATCGGATATTGGTGGATTACAGCATCATCTTTTTACCTCGACAGAGATGAGTGAGTAGAAAGGGCTACCAAGTTTTATTAGCATTTGGTTGTGAGGTTAAACTTGTCATTACACGTGAGAGTTGGCTATTTACTTTATTAACGTTTGTTTCTCCCAATCTTACAAATTGTCAAGTGGGTGTGATAATGTTTTTTTTTTTTTATAAAGCACTACTCAGTCCCACTACTGTGTTCCACAAGTAAGAAACAAATAGCCAATCTACAAGCTCACAACACTTGCCAAAAAAGTTTGCTAATAATATGGAGTCCTACTGAAGTATTAGTACCGGTACATCTGTGTGTGTGAGTGTGTGTAGAGCCTCCAATAGGTTCTACTGAGGGGCAGGCTTAAGTCAGACGCGTGCATGTATTAACTCATTAAAAGCCTCAGACATTAACGGATTATAATATCCAGAGTGCCTCCCACCCCCCCCCATTCACGGCCGTTCTCTTATTTTGTCTTATTTTGAAGGCCACCGGAAGTACTTCCGGTCTGACGTCATCGGATCCTTCGACTGAACCGATCATTGTTTATGTGGAGCCATGCTGGATCGGCTCGTAGCGTTTATACATGTGTTTTATAAGCGAGCATCTGCCTCCATCTTCGCTTCTAAAGTGTAGTTTTGAGATAATGGACATTAAAGATGAGGCGGCCCGTCCACCTCAATGTTATGGGATGACTATTGTGTGCTCGTGGAGCCGTGATGATGACAAATCAGCGCGGATTTCGTCTCCGGAGCGTCGGCCATTGTACTAGGTATTTTTACTCGCCGTTACAGTAATATATTACTTTTCCCGCGACATCGCGTGGATGGCACTATAGATACTCTATTACTTTTCCCGCGACATCGCGGGGTTGGCTTTTAATGAGTTAATTCAATGTCCAGAGTAGAGATGTATCTTTGGATGTGTCAATCCATTTATTAACATGTAGATTTCAGATAACATAAACTCACTTGATGTCATAAAACATTGAATGCCGCACCAGCCAACACACAGCTATCATGAATCACGGTTGAAAACTGTTTGGCTTTCCCCATTGCACACCTGCCACACTCACCCACTAACAGGTATACTGTAAGTGGGTAACCACCCCCTGTGGTAGTTGTCATGGTGAGTAACAATGCCAATCTACTGTGATTGACATGACGTCATAGTCATTAACCAGGCCACAGCATTAATTCAAATGAAATCAAAACAAAATAAACCAAAAGGCCAATTTGGCTCCAACACACCGTGCAAGCATTTGATTGATTGATTGATTGATTGATTGATTGATTGATTGATTGATTGATTAAATACATTCTTAACAAGCACAGAGAAGTACAGTTCTATGCAAGGTCTGCTAAAAAGATTAAACCCAAGAAAGCTATATGGCTTGTTTCCATTGGGGTCCTATGTGTATTCAATTCATTGAAACAGGCAAATAGAAAGTTATGAAAAATATTGAAATATGGAGATACAAGGTTTCATGGGTAGGGGCAGAGGAGGACGCGTGCGCGCACACACGCACACGCACACACACACACACACACACATACAAACACACACACGCGCGCGCGTGCGTGCGTGCGTGCGTGCGTGCGTGCGTGTGTGTGTGTGTCTGAAGTGGCATGGTGTCTTCTTTCATCTGAAGTTTCATTGGTCCAGATTGGTTGACATGCAACACTATTAGTAACACATCTAAACACAGACAACTGACCACACACACACACAGTGTGGGAAAGTGTTAGCGATCGATTTGATACGTCTCCCATTGGATTATTTATCGTAAAATATCACTTTAACGAGTGCTGCATAATTAACACTGTGAATAAGTAAAGGTACAGGGGCCAGTTGCACCACAGGAACCTAAGTTCTGCCCTAAGTTAGGGAGTAAAGTCCTTACTAGAGGCTTAGTAACTACTAGTTAGTTTGTAACTAAGTGAGTTACTAACAGGTGTTGCACCACGACTTCTTAAGGCATAATGTAACTAGTAATGCGTAGACTGTTCCTAAAGTAATGTATAGTCGCATAAAATGACGTCATAGCTCCCGAATCCAATGAAAGCGAACTGTTTCTAGTAAGGAAATAAAGCTTGTATCGTCTTTTGTCAACAGAGACCTCCGTCTCTCCACTGGCATGTGCAGTACAGTACAGAAGTCACTGATATGCGCGCACAGGGCGAGCGCATCCCTGCGCAGCGCACTGCCCTGCAAACGGATTGTATCCCCCGTTGTGAAGTAACGCAGAGCAACGCATATTTGGAGACACAGGGGAAGAGAGAGCGCACCGTTCAATTCGCTTTTGTGCTGTATGCAGTGGTTGAAAATTACTCAAATGAATTAAAAAAGTATCAATCCTGCAATATAGGAATACTCTATTAATAGCAGACACATCGTGAGCTTGTAGATCGGCTATTTTCAAATGGACGAAATATATATAGGGCTTAATGTAGGCCTATGTTTTAAAAAGATGGGTCGTTTCATTGTTGAATTAATTAAATAGCCGATATAATGCTGTCTGCAACGTTAGTAGTGAAGTTGCTCTACTCCCATAGAGATAGGTTACTTAGTAAAGACTTATAGTGCTGCCCAAGGGGTGGTGTAAATATTTTGTTGTTACTTAGAGATACGTAAGAACAAATTTGTGTGGTGCAACACCTGACATTTTAATAATGCGTAAGTCTTGACTTAGAAGCCATTTACGTTACAACTAGGCTACGTTATAACTTATTAACAGCTGGTGCAACCCCGCCCAGTAGTTTACCTCTGAGCAAACATGTCTGACTGTAAGTCTGTGAATGGAGCCTTACTGGTCTGTAACTCTGAGAGTGTTCAAATGGAACCAAATGGACCCTTACTGGTCTGTAACTCTGAGAGTGTACAAATGGAACCAAATGGACCCTTACAGGTCTGAAACTCTGAGAGTGTACAAACTGAACCAAATGGACCCTTACAGGTCTGTAACTCTGAGAGTGTACAAGTGGAACCAAATGGACCCTTACAGGTCTGTAACTCTGAGAGTGTACAAATGGAACCAAATGGACCCTTACAGGTCTGAAACTCTGAGAGTGTACAAACTGAACCAAATGGACCCTTACAGGTCTGTAACACTGAGAGCGAACAAATGGAACCAAATGGTTTGATCAAAAACATCCCACCTACCAGTTTTAGTTAACTGGTTTAGATATGCATATCTTTTGGTGGGTGGGACCAAAAGAAGATGCAATGGAAAAGTGGTCACAGCACTCACAAGTAAAAATGCACCCCATCAAACTTTCAGATGCAGTGCGGAAGAAGGACGTTTACTGTGATCTCTCACTCTTGAAATATCGTCACTGTCGGGCAGAAACCTTGTATCTCCAAGTTTCAAATTTGTATGTTTTTTTTTCATAAATTAAAGCCCTGCTTCATCATACAAGACCGTTGCACAAAAGTGGTGAAAATAGCAGATCTACAAGCACACAACGCCTCGCTCCGCGAGGCGTTGTGTGCTTGTAGATCGGCTATTTTCACTATTTTAAATCATTTTTTAAATGACAAATACAAAACAAACGGTTTTGGACATACAAGGTTTCCACCCGACAACGACGATATAATCCTTGGTTTCTATTGTGTGTAAACAATATTCTCAAATCAGTTGTCCTCCACAGAGGGAGTGCTCCCTATACGATCGCGGCGCCAGATCCTGCTTGCTCACGCAGCTGCATCCCCTCAAGCCTAATTTGTGCTCCATCACGCAAAGGTGTTGCGCCCAGAGAATAGCAGACCTCCAAGCTCACGCGATGTGAGCTTGTATGTCAGCTGTTCTCGGTGTTCAATACCGTTGCAGGGTGAAGTATATCGTCACTGTCGGGAAGAAACCTCGTATCTCCAATTTCTTTTCGCAAAGTAAAGCCCTGCTTCATCATACAAGGCCGTCGCACAAAAGTAGTGAAAACAGCAGATCTACAAGCATACAACGCCTCGTGGTGCGAGGCGTTGTGTGCTTGTAGATCGGCTGTTTTCACTAGTTTAAATCATCACTCCACACAATGTTCAATGTTGCATGTTCTCCCTGTGTCTCCTAGGGTAGATGCCCTCACAAAAACATGCAGTTGTCCTGGTTTCTATACTACCTCCCCCTAGCCAGCCAGGTGCTCCCCAATTCCCCTGGCGCGGCAGGGGGAGAGTGGAAACCAGGACTACAGGTTATAGTAGAGGAAAAAATAGGCCAGAAGTTGACCATACCCCTACCCGGGGTAGAACAAAACGCGACATAGTTTTTTCATATCTTTAGGATGTCCCTTTCATGAAATGGATTGTCCCGAGTTTTGCTTTTACTGCAAAAGTCATGAAATTGATCCATGAAGGGACTCATCACATAAGCAAAAAAACGCCTATCCTGAAAGATGGAGTTCCAAGTCAAACCTTTGTCATTTTCTACCTGCAGGTTGTTTTCACCTCATACTTGCACAGAAGGTCTACAGGTAGTGTCCTTACATCCCAGAACAATCAGAATGCAAAAATATGGTTCTGTTTTGAATCTGCTGCCTTTTATATAAGGACCTTCTATAGGCGGAAATGACATTCCTAAGGAAAATTCCCCTGTAATCCTTCTATAAGGGGTAGTACAAACTATGACAAAGTTTTTTTCATAACTTTTACTTGTCCTCTTCATGAAATGGATGGTCAGTAGTTTTGCTTTTACTGCAAAAGTCATGAAATTGATCCATGAAGGGACTCACCACATAGGCAAAAAATACGCCTACCCTGAAAGATGGGGTTCCAAGTCAATCCTTTGTAATTTTCTATTGCTGGTTGTTTTTACCTCATTCTTGCACAGATGGTCTACAGGTAGCGTCCTTAAATCCCAAAATAATCAGAATGCAAAAAAGTGATTTACCAAGAAAGGGCAGAAATATCCCCACAAGTTAATCATACACCATTTCCACTTACTGGTAGGGAAGGAGCTGGAAACAAGGGCCTACTACAAACTTGATATCCCGGTATCAATAAGCTTTGGGCTTATCAAGCTTGTTATTAAGCATAGCGGCCCATGACATCATGTTTAAATAATCAAGACAAGAGGCGATTAATACATTGTTACAGTACTATTCATAATATATAGCCATTTAACACTTACTGCACACTAATGAATGATTTTCTAAAGATATTAAATGACAATATTTTTTACTTTTGTCAATTCTCATTCTCATAGACAAACTCAGACTCACAACAACTGGCCAATGCAAAAAGATACCAGTTCTGTTCAGAATCTCACATCTCACATCTTCCCACAAAATATTATAAAGCGCTCAACAGTGGGCTCGATAAAAGCCCATGGGTCAATAAGCAGGATCGATAAGGTGCTCATTATCAATACAAATTAACAAACTCCATTCAGATTGTCAATAGGGAATACACCAACAACCAAAATAAACCAGAAGAATATGTCATAATATGCTTGTATTGTGAATCAGGAGTTTTTCTATATATGTGTGCCATTCTTACTGCATGCCAAATAATCAAACAGCAGCTTTTTCTCATTTTAATTTATTTAGTTTATTTCTTTTTCAATATTTTCATATCAACAACTAATTTGAGTGTGAGGGGGACTGACCAATTTGCAAAGCTGGTCAATGGATACAAAGCTGTGATCTCCCAAATTCAGACATAATTTTGTCAGGAGTTTGTTCGTGACGTAATCGGCTGTGTATCTATTGGTCAATGGCTGGTCAATGGATTAATTGAATTCAGTCTTACTATTTATGTTATGGTAATAAATATGGTATGATGGTATATATTATTATAATATAAACGGTAAGAAGGAATTCAGTTCCCAGTGGATTACAACCAAGGGCCACTACAATGCTCTACAGTCAAGGCTGGTCCACAAGGCACAAGCTGGTATAAAAGGATTGTGTCATTTCTTGTTTATTTTAGTTTACAGGCAATGTACTGTAAATACAGGAGCAATATTATGTACAACACAATCCCACAGAGAGACATTGAGGCACGTACTACTTTGACTGCAACAATCCTTATCATAGCAGTAGAGTTGGGTGAGGTCTCTTACTGCTTGGTGCAGGCTATTTTTTGAACAGGACAGGCTTTAGTGATGTATCCTTTAGCATCCAACCCTTCCCAACTGGATTCCACAAAAGGGGTTTGGGGACATGATTGTGGCACCATATACTGTACCAGTTTGGTACATAGCCTGTTGAACATTCAAAAATATCCTCAGTGGGAGGCAGGTGTGAGACTGGCATGTCTGTCGTTGATGCAAGAATACAACGGAGCTCATCAAGACTAGAACACACCTGGCCCTTTGCCTTCTTTTTTAGGCCATAGAGAGTGAGGGCATATTGTCTTGAACATCCTGAAGCCTCTGGTAGACTATCTGTCAAGCCAAAGGTTCTCAGACCCTGACCTAATTTATATGTACAGTACTATGGATATACTTGTGTTGCTCGCCTACTATGTCAGTCAACAACTCCTTGGAATAGCTGCCATTTTCATGCATGCTGGTCATGGGATAGACAACGATACATCCCAATGTCTGATATTACAAATACATTGGGAGTGGCTTTGTGTGAGAGTCTTCTAGCATGGCACGCATTGACTGGATGCAATGCAACAAGCAGCCTGTTCAGAATAAGCAATAATACAGCTTTCAACAAGCTGGCGAAGCACATTCATGAACTTCAGGATCTGAGAATCTTTGGCTTACTGCATGCCAAATAATCAAACATTGGTCAGTCTCCCTTACACTGCTCAAAATAGTTGTTGATTGAAAAAGAAATAAATGAAAATGAGAAAAGGCTGCTGATTATTTGGCATTAAGAATGGCGCACAAAGTGTAGTGTATTCTACTGAATATAGGCTTACATATATAATGTACTGCATTTAAGTCTGAATACCATAGACTGCTTATAGAACAATATGTTTGCTGCTTTTGAGGTGAAGAGAATTAGGCCTTGGGATGGGTGCATCTCTCCACTCCGACATGTCTCCTTTCCGACATGTCTGCATTCCGACACTAACCCTATCTCTACCCCTAACCCTAAACCTTAGGCCCATGGGAGTGTCGCCACTCCGACAATAAGAAGTCCATTTCGGAGTGGCGACATGTCGGAATGGAGAGAGCCCCCCCCTTGGGATGTAGGGACACTACCTGTAGACCATCTGTGCAATATGAGATGAAACAACCAGCAGGTAGAAAATGACAAAGGATTGACTTGGAACTCCATCTTTCAGGGTAGGCTTTTTTATGGTGGGTACCTTTATGGATCAATTTCATGACTTCTGCAGTAAAAGTAAAACTACTGACCATCCATTTCATGAAGAGGACAAGTAAAAACACTGTCAGGGTTTGTACTACCCCTTATAGAAGATTATCTCCAGGATCACAGGGGATTCTTCCTTAGGAATGTCATTTCCGCCTATAGAAAGTCCTTATATTAAAGGCTGCAGATTCAAAACAGAACCATATTTTTGCATTCTGATTGTTCTGGGATGTAAGGACACTACTTGTAGACCATCTGTGCAAGTATGAGGTAAAAGCAACCTGCAGGTAGAAAATGACAAAGGATTGAATTGGAACCCCATCTTTCAGGGTAGGCGATTTTTGCCTACAGTATGCGGTGAGTCCCTTCATGGAACAATTTCATGACTTTGGCAGTAAAAGTAAAACTCGGGACAGTGCATTTCATGAAGGGGACATCCTAAAGATATGAAAAAACTATGTCGCGTTTTGTTCTACCCCTTATAGAAGATTATCACCAGACTTACAGGGGAACATTCCTTAGAAATGTAATTTCCGCCTATAGAAAGTCCTTATATAAAAGGCTGCAGATTCAAAACAGAACCATATTTTTGCATTCTGATTGTTCTGGGATGTAAGGACACTACCTGTGGACCATCTGTGCAAGTATGAGGTAAAAACAACCTGCAGGTAGAAAATGACAAAGGATTGACTTGGAACTCCATCTTTCAGGATAGGCGTTTTTTAGCCTATGTGATGAGTCCCTTCATGGATCAATTTCATGACTTTTGCAGTCAAAGTAAAACTTGGGACAATCCATTTCATGAAGGGGACATCCTAAAGATATGAAAAAACTATGTCGCGTTTTGTTCTACCCCGGGTAGGGGTACCTCAAAAACTAAGGCTCTTTTTTAGGATTTTTTCCTCCTCTATTAGGTAGTTGGCACTGGTTGAGAATATGGGTTGCAAAAACCGTGTGATAAAAATATTATAATAAAATCAAATAAAAAGTTTAAATCATTTAAAAATGATAAATACAAAACAAACGGTTTTGGACATGCAAGGTTTCCACCCGACAATGACGATATGCAGTATGTCTCGCAAGGAACGCCTCACCAGCCAACACACACGAGGAGGTTGAATGAAGAGAAACCAGCGCTCCCCAAAACATCAGGTTCAGGAATTTCTTGGGAAATGATTACATGATGAAACCGGCACCTGCCTGTACAGTCTCAATACTTGTAAACAAGACAGCCATCTATAGAGAACAAAACAGAACGGTCATTCACAGTGTTACCATGTCTGCTTATTATAAGCAGTGTTGGCGGTAACACTGTTACTGTAACAGAATACTTTTTTTGGGGTAAATTTAATTTTGCAATACTCGGTGACTTGTTTGTACCTTTTCCAAAATAATGGCGTTGCTTTGTTAGATTTAAGACATATGCTGCTTCCCTGTTCTTTCTGCTGCCTTGCATGTACATATATACACATAAGGCTGGGACTTTAACTGATTAATTGCGATTAATTAATTACAGTCGCATTAATCGCACTTAGTTTTTGCACCGCAGAACCTTCAGTTTCAGGCATACCAATCATATCGATACACCAACCAAGAAGAGACAACAAACGCAAAGGGAGAAGAAGCCGATCAGAGCGCTTTGCTTGGCCCAGTGCATGCGAAATTTAGATTTAAAAAACTCACTTGTTGATTCACTCGTACAACAAAATGTGTTTTACTTGGGAAAAAAAGTGCGATTAAAATGCGATTAATTGCGATTAATTAATCACAGAGCCTGTAATTAATTAGATTAAAATGTTTAATCGCATCCCAGCCCTAATATATATATATATATATATATATATATCACAGTTAGTTTGAGGATTGAGACCAAGAGCAAGCGGTCGCTTTGATCCACACATGCTTTGATGTGCAAACCTGGGTGACAATGGAGCGTCGGCAGGATAGCGCCTCACCCCATGGAGGTTAGGTTTAAGTACATTTTGAATTTCTGACTTTTACTTGTAATTGTAAGGTCACACCAAACTACCTATGAGGGTAGTTCCATTCTCATTGAAATGTATTGGCGGAATGGGAAATCCACTCTCATATGTAGTTTGGTGTAACCCTATACAACAGAGTATTTCCACATTGCAGTATTGATACTTTTACTTAAAGGGGTACTGTCACAATAAGGGGTTTAGGGGCAGATTACACTGTGACATGAGCTTCTCTTAAAAACGGTCTGAAACAGTCTGAAGCTCATGTCACAGTGTAATCTGCCCCTCGTCCCCCAACAACAGCTGACCAGTACAGTAAGTCATACAGTCAGGCTATAAAGACAATTAATTTGATTGGCTTATAATTGCGCATCCCCACAATGACATCATAAAAATATTAACTTGTTTTTTTTAAATGATTCTTAAAGTGACAGTAACCCTTTAGGTGACAGGCCCCCTTTAAAGTTGTACTATGTAACTTTTTTTATAAAACAAATCTTAAAATTCTCCTAACTATTAAATCACAAAAGTTTTAGAAGATCCGCGCCGTGAATTTCAGCCTGTAAAGCCTTCTCTATATGTAAACTGAGATCCTTGCCGTGGACCGGATCTCGCGCCAAAATTGCGTCATCACACTACCGGCCAATCACAGCGAGGGTTATACAACTGCCGGCCAATCACAGCGCATCTTGAAGTGGGGTCGCTATGGCAGCCATATTTGTTGTCGCCCGTTTGTACCATCCCTTCTCTAGGTAATTTCGCCTACCAGGCAGGGTGAAGGAGTCCGTATCTCTGGAATTACTGAACGCACAGGAACAAGGGACCCCTTAAAAGATAGATCTCAGCGAGGTGGAGGCAGACGCGGGGGTCTGAAGGTACGAAAAACGGACGAAAGACGCGGACGCGACCGCGGTTTGCTATAGGGCTAATGACCACTAGTTGGGCAACTTACACAGTATGGCTTTAAGTAAAAAAATCACACCCGTGTGAACTGAGCGGTGGTTTCCCCCCCCCCCCCCCCCCCCCTTCCCCCCTGTGTGTGTGTGTGTGTGTGTGTGTGTGTGTGTGTGTGTGTGTGCGTGTGTGTGTGTGTGCCTGGTCTGGCCTGGCCTGAACAACAGCGCCCCTCCCTTAACATGTGTGGTCAGAAAAGGTTACTGCAGGCTACAGACAGACAGACAGACAGACACGCAGACAGACAGACAGACAGACAGACAGACAGACCCACACACACGGCCACGTATAGGAGTGTTGTGACCACCGCTCAAAAATGTGGGTACTTTTTCCATCACTGCATGGTTGCTGGTTTCTCTCTCGAAATCTGGCAACGCTGGATCATCCAGTATTTACGGGTCAGGTTAGTGACAGACAGCAGAGCCCCCTGTGTTCCTGACATCTGATAGGCTACTGTACTTCTGACACAAGGGGGTCAAGTGAGTGTTGCTTACACTGACACACACGTACACAGGCACACGCGCGTGCGCGCACACACACACGCACGCACGCACGCACGCACGCACCCACGCACACACACACACACACACACACACACACACACACACACACACACACACACACACACACACACACACACACACACACACACACACACACACTGACACACATCCACACATATGTATTATGCATCCTGTACTTCACAGGTCATTCACTCACTCGCTTTTCCTCTTCCCATCGTGTCCCGTTTCTAATGATGACCACCTAATACAGGTATAGACCTAAGGCCATGTTCAAGCTTCTTGCATACACCTTGAACATGGCCAAATATCTGAGCGAATATTGGAGCACTTAATTAAATAAATAAAAAATCAAGCTCACGTTATGTCAATCCCGTTTGCACACTGCCGCCTGTTATTTCGTCCGTATATAAATATGTTTTTCCGGACCGAGGTCGATTATTTTTTTCAGTTTTTCGCAGCTGTCGCCACTGGGTCCCTGCTTTCTCTCTCTCAGCGAGGGGTCCTTGGCCTGAAAACGATTTTTTTTGGAGGGGGGATTTCGAAAATGCATCGAAAAAATTCACCAATGCGCAACCACCTTAAACGAGCACTTTTCTGTGGTTATGACACAGGCCGGGGAGCGGAACCCCCAACTTCCCAATCTCGGGGTGGACACTCTTGACCCCAGGGCCCTCTGAGCAAGTCCAAGACTATACAAGACATGGGACCCAATGCCTCCCTGCTTGGCACTCAGCATAAAGGCCCGGATTGAGGCTAAGTCCCTGTGACATGCTAGCGTCACGTCCAGGGGGTGTACTTGTAGATCGCGTGACATACGACCGTCATATGTGACATACCAGCGTCATGTCCAGGGGGTTTACTTGTACATCATGTGACATCCTATAACGCAGGGGTTTTCAAAGTGGGTGACGGGGCACCCTGGGGTGCCGTGACAGCAGTCCAGGGGTGCCGCGAGATAATGTGATCATATTTGGAATTTATTTGGACACTTTATTTAGTATAATTGTCTCCACCAGCCGAAGGCTGAGGGAGAGTATGTTTTCCCCTCCGTCCGTCCGTGCGTGCGTCCGTCCGTGCGTGCGTCCGTCCGTCCGTCCGTTTGTCCGTTACCAGCTAATCTCCGGCGCCGTTGGCCCGGTCGCTGCCAAACTGTGCACACACACTCCCTCGACACCAATTCAGAACCTCTGCCCCAAATATTTCACATGGGCCTGTTCTAGCGCCACCAGGAGGCCGACTTTTGCAAAACTAACTTTTGCCAGTACTCCTACAGATTTTGTCCAAAAATCACGTAAATCAGTAGACAGTATCTCTACAGTCATGTGATCGACATGGATGTGTCAGATTTTCCATATTCCATCCTGATTGGCTAAAACTGGCTTTCAAAGTTTGCAGGATTGGTCAGTTTTGAATAAAATGCCTGAAATCCTGAACACAGTGTGCGATTTTGGTGAAATTGTGCATGCACATTCCCAATAGGCAGAGGAATAAATGCCACTTAAGAAAAATCAAATCAGCCTCATGGTGGCGCTATAACAGGCCGATTCATGTTTTCACCTATAACTCCACCGATTAGTGTCAAACTGTGTATGCGTACTCCTTAGAGGCCAAGGTAAAACCTTTTCCCTGCATTTTTAACATCAGCCTTTTATAGCGCCATCAGGAGGCCGACTTATGTAAAACACATTACATGCCTGACCTGGTGGAGACCTGTGCTCGGGAGAGCACTGCTTCTAGTTTTAAACTTATTTTCAGTCAGTTCTAACCAAAATGGCTATTATCTCAAAGTTTTCCTCGCAAAACATAATCACTAAAATATCGTCACTGTCGGGCAGAAACCTCGTATCTCCAAGTTTCTTTGGGTAAAGCAAAGCCCTGCTTCATCATACAAGACTGTCGCACAAAACTAGTGAAAACAGCCGATCTACAAGCACATCGCGAGGCGTTGTGTGCTTGTAGATCTGCTGTTTTCACTAGTTTAGTACATTTTATAGATGATAAATACAAAACGAACGGTTTTGGACATACAAGGTTTCCACCCGACAACGACGATATGCTATAAATATAAGGTGCTGGGAGTGAAAATTATAATGTAGGGGTGCCTCGGATTAAAAAAATATTTATGGGGTGCCTTGAGACAAAAAAGTTTGGGAACCCCTGCTATAACATCATGTCCAGGGGGTTTACTTGTACGTCAAGGCAAGCTGCCTCCCGCTACAGAAACAGGAGATGGGATCCTGCCCTGTGGGCCACATATGGCTCTGTAAGGCTTACTTATTGAGCAGTGAAGTCTGACGTCATTTACCCATCCTACCTGGTTCATGTTTTTTTTCCCTCCCCATTCTGAATTCCCATAGACTTTTTTCATATCGCGTCATATAAGAACTGTGTTCCAAACATGAACAAATGATCTCAGCGGTTTGACTCATATGGATATGAAGAATCGACTGATGGTGAGAAAACGCTAATGTTACTATCGCCAATTTACATTTTCACTAGAAACAGGCTTTATCAATGACTGACTATCATAAACCATACAGATTCACCTCCCCGACAATATCGCGCAAACCGTTCGTTTATTTTTGGACCACAATGCTTTTATGAGACGATTTTAAGGGGTCCATGCTCAAGTTCCCTCAGCCCTATGTTCACTCAATGTTAACCACTATGCCTAAACCTAACCCTAACCCTAACCCTAATCCAAACCCTAACCTCAGTGAGGGAACATAGCCCGATTTTTAAGATGACCCAAGGTTATTCTCCAAAGAGAAATTACTTCCGTGAACCGGGGGATGAGGGAGTCACGTCATGACTTCAGTGCTCTATTGTGCATGTTGGCTCACTGGAAACACTCTGCTACACCAGTGGGTCTCAAAGTGTCCTTTATGGTGTTCCAAATGGCCCCTTATGGGTGTGCAACTCTGAGAGTGTACGAATGGAACCAAACAGACCCAATACGGGTCTGTTTGGTTCCATTTGTACACTCTCAAGGTTGTGGTGGTCCTTGAAATCAAAACGTTTGAGAACCACTGTGTTAGGCCTACTCTAAACGGAAGAGACCCCTAATCAGGATCATTGGTAACACCTGTGAAGGAAGCTGGGAGGGGCCCAATTTATTTCCAACAATGGCTGTGTTGTGCATATGAGCCAATGGATGGATGGAGGTAGCTCCGCCCCCACCTTTCCCTCCACGTTACTGCTTTGAAGTCCGACAGTCCTGAGGGCTGAGCCCTCACTCAGTCATTCAACACTGTCAGCACGATGGAAGAGAATGTCACACACAGACACACTGCATGTCGCGTTTTGGACCCAAAGCCTCGAAATCTCTTCCAAATCCGTCAACAAGACCTGGCATGAAATTAGAAAAATATGTAGGCCTATTAAAACAAACCAGCAGAGAATACAGAAGCTCTCTGCTGGATTCAGAGCCGTTTTACACTGACTCGGAAAGATTTAAATATGAATACGCTGTATTGTCTAAATGGCTCATGACTATAACACCAACACCTTATTTGTTATGTTAAATAGCTACTGATTATCCCCCTTGGGATAATAAAGATATCTAGCTATCGATCTATCTATTAAGTGGCCTGCCTAACATCAGCCATAAGCACTACCATCATCATCATCAGCACAGACTTTATTTGTTTAGATGGATTCATGCCATTATAATGATTAGTGTTATTGACCTGGGCGGAATATGAGTTACTTTCATCAAGTCATATGAACTGAGAAAATATGTGTAGGCTGCGACTCATTTATACCAACACAAACATTGTATGTGTTTATATCAAGAAGCACTAAGGAATATGTTCATCTGATACAAAGCAACTTCTCACTGGACTGGACATGGATGAGGTAAGAAAGAGAACAACCTAATAAATATACCTACCAGTGAATTTGACGCCTAAACGGCGTGTTAATGTATTTATATGATCTGTGATGTTGGTGTTTAAACAGCCTATAGCGACGAATGAGGTAGGCAGTATCCTACTCTGTCTATTTCTCTTATTTCACAACAACCAGAATAAACTGCTTCAAATGTAGGCTAGGCCTACGTGTTTCTTATCATACCGATAGCTTATAAATCTACAACATTTGATATCTCTGGCGTTAAAACGTCTCGATTCCGAAAAGTTTTGGCCGCCCCAAGTCGCAAATACAAGCAAGGGTGTCGTCGCACCAAATTCTGGGCCCTGGGTACAAGGATTCACTGCGGGCCCACATGAATGTTCTTCATCTGGGGATTTAAAAAATAGCAGATATACAAGCTCGCAGCGCGGCACTCTCGAGTTTATATATCTGCTATTTTTCAATAGCTAAAGTATAAAATAATTAAGGCCCTTCCACCTTGGGCCTTAATAACTCAGTCCCTCTCCCCCCTCTTGTGACGCACCTGTACAAATCCTGCTTCATGTCAGAAATACAACACTTTGCGTGGTTCATTCTTCATTAGGCTACTTTATCAGTAGCTATTTTACATAACAAATAAGGTGTTGTAGTCATGGGTCAATGGCCTTTTAGCCAGCACAGTGTATTCATATTTTAATCGTCTTTTTTATATAAAAAACGGCGATCTGTGGTCCAGCAGACAGGGGCTTCCTGCCTTCCTCATTCCTTTTTTTTTTTTCTCAAATATTCCTCTGCAGTTTTGTTCCATTAGCCGTGTAGGCTACTACACCTTCCTCCAACGCATGCCTTGCCCTGCCGACGGACCAGGCAGAGATTTCGAAGCTCTGGGTCCAACACTGAATTAGTATTTAATGTGTAAAATGTGTGTACAATCCGCCGTATTTCCCATTGAAGTGAATGAAGCCAGTAGCGGCGCGCTGTGATAGTGTCGGGCGCAGCTTCTGGAGGGGGCGGAGCCGCTACTCGTCCATTGGTCTTCAGCAAGTGCTCATTATAAGACGGAGACATTTCTGTCTCCTCACTCTGTGTCCCAACAAAACCTTGTCACTCTCAGGCCAATGAGTCAAACATTCAAGAAGAATTAATGTCGGTCACCAAAAGCAACACTATCGGTCAACCAGAAGCAGGGCACGTATGTTTTCAATTAATCTAACATTCATTAGGACAAAAACAGTTTCCAATGAATCTAACATGGTTAAAATGGAGTCACGACAGGTTCGCACAGGCTTTTCTGCTAAAAACGAATATCAAATCAAAAGCAACTTAAAAAAAACTGTCCCGGAGCACGACACAAAAGCCTGAGTAGACAAGGGCCCCAGAAGTGTTTTAAAGTGAAATTCTGCTTTTTAACATAAAACTAAACTAAACCATGTCTCTTAGAACCAGGTGTGCCTGCACCTTGCTCATCACTGGACCAATTTAAACAGCGGATTCAGCAAGTTGGAGGGAGATGTGACCGCAATTCTGCTGAGGAAACGATCCGCTCGCCCTGCACAAAGTCACAGGATGCAGCCATGTACAGGGGCGTGGGACTGAGTTACTGGGGCCCAAGGTGGAGAGGCCTTCATTATTTTATATTCTTTAGCTATTGAAAAATAGCAGATATACAAGCTTGTGTGTGTAATGTGTATACAAGCTTGTAGATATGCTATTTTTGAAAAAGTCTTTTGAATATATGTATTTTTTAAGCGAACATTTGTAACTCAAATGTTGCTTCTGGGGGGACCCTGGCTGGAAATAAATATTTTGAGATGGGGATCCGTGGCCAAATACATATAATTTTGGGGGTCCTTCACATGAAAAAGTTGGAGCACCACTGACATAGAAACATACTGTAGGTTTTTCAAAAAACCTTGCACAAATGTTCACGATTTAAAAAAAAATAGCAGATCTACAAGCTCGCAGCGTGGTACTCGAGTCGGTGCCGCACTGTGAGGTTGTATATCTGCTATTTTTCAATAGTTAAGCACAAAATAATTGAAGTGAATCATTGTACCCAGGGCCCAGAATTTGGTCCGACACCCCTGACCATCTACACAGGTGCCTAAGGTTGCCTACCCCTGCTATAGGCCGTTGTATGTGCTTCCCCCAGAAACTGTCTTTTTCGACCAACCACAACACGATCTGCTTATGCACAGAGAATCAAACAAATCTGTAAAGTCTCAACGGTGTTTCCTTGGACGGTATTTTGGACAAATTCCAGGACTTCCATTTTAGACGCTCAAACCGGCATGGTTAATTGGAACTGAAGGAACATTCCCTCCAAAACTGTTAGTTTTCAGGAGGGAAAAAAGAAGGAAAAAAAGAAGCTGTGTACTGTATATAGTTTTTTTGCTACTGTTGGGTGACACTATTATGACGAAGTAGGACATTTATTTAAGAAAAGGGGAAAAAATGTAAAATGTTGAAATATGGATATACAGGTTTTTGCCTGACAGCAACGACTTGTTGCAATACATTTCTGGGAGCAGGAGGACGCACATACACACATACACACACACGCACGCACGTACAATAGCTTAAGTGTGTGTATCATCAGTCAATACCTAAAATGTGCGTGCGTCTCTGTGTTTGCTCACAAACACACAAATATACTTGTGAAGGCATCAACATTTTAGGACAGCAAGCTCACGGAGCGTGACAACAGACTATTGCCATACTCCTGTCAACATTGTAAATCGCACACACACACACACACACACACACACACACACACACACACACACACACACACACACACACACACACACACACACACACACACACACACACACACACAGGCACACACACACAGGCACACACAAATACGCACGTACGCACGCATGTGAACACTCACAAACACGCACGCACGCAGACACTCATTTAAGATATTGACTGATGATACACACACTTAAGCTATTGACTGAAGCACACACAAATCACAGTGCGTGCGTGCGTGCGTGCGTGCGTGCGTGCGTGCGTGCGTGCGTGCGTGTCTGATGGTATATGGTATAACAACAACAGTCCATCTAAGGTGCAGTCTGGATCTCAGTCACACTGGAAAATAGCAGATCTACAAGATCGCAGCATGTCTATATTAAAAAAAAATAGGTCTCAGGTGGTCAATTCATGATAATTATATATTTTTGCACATTTTGGGTCCCCAAGAGTCCCTTCCTAGACATGTAGTGGAATAAAAAGTACAACATTTCTGTTTAAAATGTAGTGGAGTGAAAGTCTTCAGCTTGCAAAAAATCTAAAAAAAAAAAAAAAAAAAAGTATATATATATATATATATATATATATATATATCGTCACTGTCGGGCAGAAACCTCGTATCTCCAAGTTTCAAATTTGTAAGTTTTTTCGCAAAGTAAAGCCCTGCTTCATCATAGAAGGCCGTCGCACAAAATTAGTGAAACCAGCTGATCTACAAGCTTGTAGATCGGCTGTTTTCACTAGTTTAAATCATATTTTAAATGATAAATGCAAAACGAACGGTTTTGGACATACAAGGTTTCCACCCGATAACGACGATATACTCCTGTACCTATCTGTCTGTCTGTCCCTCTGTCCCTCCCCCTTCCATAGTTGGTTAAATCCATCTGAACATGGGTGTGTGCAAGCTCTAGCGTATTTCAATGTCCCCTGACGACCACAAATAAACGTGGGGGAAGCAGCATGTCGTGTTTGTTATGCACCACATATCTGCAACAAACCCTCACCAACCTGCAGGTCTGGTGCTACTTTTCTCTCTTTTAAAACGCATGCGCACACACACACACACACACACACACACACACACACACACACACACACACACACACACACACACACACACACACACACACACACACCAGTGTTGATTTCGTAGACTAAAACTATGCCGAAAAATGTTTGTCGACAGTTTTTTTCACTGACGAAAACGAAATAAAAACTAAGCTGTGATAACTCAAACTAAAACTAAATATATTGACAATTTCGTCAACAAAATAAAAACTAGACTAAAACGTTAGGGAGGGTCTAGTGGAGAAGAAAGTAATTTTATGTTTGGTTGCTCTCAGGTGTTGCGCGCTTAAAATAGCAGATTGTAGATCGGCTATTTTAAGCACGCAAACCAAGTGTAAAATCAGTCATTACAATGCCATCAAGGCCTGCCAAAATACATTTTATTCGTCGCCTAAAATCTTATGATATTCAGTAGACTAAAATTTTACTTAAACTAAAACTTTTCAGGTGACTAAATTATGACTAAAACTAAATGACATTTTATTCAAAAGACTATGACTAAAACTAAATCAAAATGTGCTGTCAAAAACAACACTGACACACACACACACACACGCACACACACGCACACACGCACACACACGCACACACACACACACACACACACACACACACACACACAAAAAAAAACCTTTCTTGTCTTTTTTCAGTTTTTTGCACTGTAATTGTTCTGCAGCTGAAACACTCATTCATGCCTTCATTACATCCCGCCTCGACTATTGCAACAACAGCATCCTCCACGGCACCACCTCCAAAGTCATCAATAAACTTCAATATCACCAGTACCCGCTCAGGAGACCATATTACACATGTCCTGTGTGACCTTCACTGGCTCCCAGTCAAACACAGAATCCACTTCAAAGTAGGGCATTCACCAAATATTCGAATATTCGAAATATCAAAGTCACTATTCGACGTTGTTCACCGAAATCGAATATTCGCTTATTTTTATTTTTATTATTATTTTTATTGTTTTTTCTTTAAAAAATATATAGTTTATAAAGCTTGGCTAGATAGGAAGTCATAAGAATGAGTTGTCAATGCCCCTGTGGATGAATTTGTTAATGCTCTATACCAGGGGTTCTCAAACCTTTTTAGGCCGTGACCCCCAAAATAAACATATTCTACCCTGACAAGCACTTGGAATTGTAGGTATTACATTTAATATTATTCGGTTCCGCAGATAAATACTGTGAAAAAAGCAGATCTACATGCTCACAACGCCTCGCAACGCGAGGCGTTGTGAGCATGTAGGTCTGCTATTTTCATAAATGTTCGCCTCTTGCTTACTTAATATTTGACAGTTTGGCCAGTCCTGTCGAATATTCGACTATTCGAATACTTTGAGGTCAAATAATTCGAATACTAAAAATCATTATTCGTGAATGCCCTACTTCAAAGTACTCCTAAACACCTATAAAGCACTAAACAACCTTGCTCTTCCATACCTCTGTGATCTCCTGGAACCCTATACACCCTCCCGCTCCCTCAGGTCTGCTGACGCAAACCTCCTCATTGTCCCCACGACCAAAAAACCTACCTGGGGCGACAGAACTTTTGCTTTTGCTGCCCCAACCCTCTGGAATGCACTCCCCAAAACCCTCACCCCACCATCCAAACCTTCAAAACCGGTCTCAAAACCCACCTCTTTCATATTGCTTTCCCCAGCTAATCTCCCTCATGTTTAATTGTTTTTAAATGGTTTTATTCCTAAAGGCCCATTCCCACTGGGCCAGATAACAGATATCTGGAGATATTTCTCCAGATATTTCTCCATGCAAAGTGGATGGTAGATACAGATAAAAAAATGTTTTGCCACAGATAAAAGTATCTGTGGCAAATATCTGAGGTATATATTTTTTTTATCTGTATCTACCATCCACTTTGAATGGAAAAATATCTGGAGAAATATCTCCAGATATCTGTTATCTGGCCCAGTGGGAATGGGCCTTTAGTCTTAGTTTTTTTTTTTACCTTAATAAAGTTGTTTATTTTGTTCTTTTTGCCCCATGTAAAGCGACTTTGGGTACTCAGAAAAGTGCTATATAAATTTGAGATATTATTATTATTAATTGTATCTGTTACTTATTTTGCTTTAGGATGCTTATTTTGACAAAGGAAGCATTGGGATGCACCTAATGCTTGCTTTGCTTGATGTTTTGTGTAAAGCACGTTGAATTGCCTTTTTGTTGAAATGTGCTATACAGATAAAATTGCCTTGCCTTGCCTTGCAATAGTGGAATGCCTTCCACTACTTTCTCCCAAACGCTGCCCTCCCTGCATTCTCATTGGCTGAATGCAAGACTGAGAAAACAAGGATAGTCACTGACCAAACCGCGACAGAGGCGTGCCATCTCAAGCGACACTTCCATAGAGGTTAGAGTTAGGGTTAGGTATAGGGTTAGTGTCTGAATGGGGGAATGTCTGAATGGCAGCATGTCGGAATGGGGGGATGCACCGACCCGTTCGTAGCCGGGACGAGCATTTGTCCCAACTGTCCCTCAAAGTGCCTCAAAGTGACTACTGGCCGATCACAGCGTGTCTTTTCCGGGACTTAGGATAAAGTAGTTACCTTGCACTGTCGCGCTGCCTTGCCTCGCCTCCATAACTAGGCTGCTTCCTTGTTCCCTTCACAGGTGTTAAGAATGATGCTACCGAGTGCAGCAGAGTGTTTCCTTCACACAGGTGTGTGTGTGTGTGTGACGCTGACAAAGGCTCTGTTCCATTTAGTGCAGCCAAGCCAGTGCAGTGAGCCAGCAACAACATGCACACTAGCAGCAGCCTATCGCTGAATGGAATGCAATCATTAAGGTATACAGGTCTATCTCCGTCTATCCAGTCTTATTACCCGGCTTGTTTCAATGCTTGATTCTGATTGGTCAAGCGCTGAAATCAGAGGTCCAATATTCCCCGATAACAGACCGCTCCGCTCTATAACAGACCGCTGCCTAATCAAAGACTCAGAGCACCTGCTGCAGTCAAGCTGCACTGCGTGAATCTTGTGCTGTATCAAACATGTCAGCCATGAAAACAAACAGACAGCGACATTTACAACTAAACGTTGCTCTGAAGAATGTTTTTAAAAATATTTTAAGCGAGAAATAGACAATGTAGTACCAGAAAATGGACCTTATCTAATCAGCACTTCCTTGTTTTCCAAGGCGACCGTGTCACGCTGGGAGGACGCCCAGTGCAACACTTGTGGAACACTTACAGCCGTCTGTAAACAAGGATATACTTCGATATCTCCCCTTGGCTGACGCCTCGGGGAGATATCAGGCCGTTAGTGATGTGTCGGTCATGAATGACCCGTTCAAATGAACGGATCTTTATGGTGAACGAGATCGAACGGGTCACCATCCGGAAAAGACCCGTTCAACCGTTCACGGCGTTCTTTTGCAAATGCGACGAGAGAGAGAGAGAGGCGGTTCATTCAACGTATCTCACGAGAGAGGACAGACCCCGACCGACCGTTCCGTCCCTCCTTTCCACCGTTCCTCTTTACTTATTAGACACTGTAGTGGGCTGGAGGCGGGCTCTCCCTCAGAGAAGCAGGACTGTGTGTGCATGGGGGTGTGGAACAGAAATCAGGGACCTACAGTTACGGAGCAGCAGAGCGACTCCGACCGCGAGAAGAGTTGTGACTGATGATTGATTGACCGAGACCGACTGACTGACTGCGAGTGAAAAGGGTGTTATCGTTCATTCTTTGTTTGAACGGGATGTTCTAATTACTAGCCTGATTACTAGCCTACCCTACGAGACTGCAGACTGATTGACTGACTGACTGACTGACTGACTGACTGACTGACTGACTGACTACAGTATTACGTTTGCAAAAAAGCGGTACAGTTCTATACAAAAGAATGCTAGAAGATAATAGAAAACACTATGGCATTTAATCTATCCTACAAGTAGCCTACAGTAACACATCTCATCTCATACAATGGACCATTGAGCCAGTGTCATGTTAATTCATGAAGTGTGAACGTAATGGTAAGGGATAATCGTTCATTCTCTGAACGGGTGAAATGTTAATTTGCGCTTTTGAGTGATGTAGGCCGTTTAATAATGATAGAGCGTGCGGCGACGGTCATCTTCGTCAGGTCTCGTTCACAAGATAGGCAGCAGGCAGGCCGGCCATGCATGTAGAGTCTGTCATCTGACCGAAACAGTCAGGCAGAGAGGAGAGAGGTGTGTTTTTGACTGCTTGTGCTTGACTGACTGACTGACTGACTGAACTCGACTGATTATCGGTCACGGCTCTGAACGAGAATGATGTGACGAACGGCTCAACGCCAGCTCCAATACCCCCCCCCCCCCCCGCTTCCCGAAAGTTGTGAACGACCGATTGAACGATAATGACCGAATCTATCTTGTGAACGAACGAACGATGATTCGGTTCACGGAAATGAACGAAAATTCCCACCACTACAGGCCGTCGGTCTGTTATGTACCGTCAATCCCCGCGGAGCCATTCATTATCCCTTACCTGTCTTCTCCCCCTCTCAACTGAACTTTAAACTTAATTTACATTGATTAGTTCAGCTGTTGTTAATTAGCATTAACTAGTGCAGCTGCTATTCTGTGTTAGTCTGACAGACTGTGATCCATTACAAAACAAACCATCTCCTCTCCTCTCCTCACCTCTAGCCTCGCGTAGCCATGCTTACTCATCTGCGAAGAGAAAAGCCTGGTGACAATAGAAGGCAGAAACAGTTCTAGGAGGTGGGGCTGAATTTTCCCGGAAGCTGTATTTTTTTCACAGTGCTGTGTCCCTGCAAACGTATTCCCTGCACGAAAATATCTGGTCTACGTCTCCTGCTCCGTCGGTTGCGCTCGCAATAAACAATATACAAACAAAAACATTGATTCAAGCAATACACTAAGAGCAAGTTAAGAGCTACAATCTATTTATTTTTTTCGCTGGGGAATGTAAACAGACCCGCACCGCATGACGTAACGTCCGTTAAACGCAGCACTTCCGCTAGAAATCTTGGAACCAACCGGAAGGCATATTGTCTACAGGGTGCCTCACCTCTCGTCTGTAGTCAAAATAAATAAAACACTTTCGCTACTCACCAAAATAAGACTGTCTTAAGTTTAACACAGTCCCTGCCGGTCAACTGCCTGATCAACAATTTAAGTAGGGGGTTCCCTGCTGATCAACTTTTATCAACTTTTTTATAAAAAGTAATCTCCTCTCCTCTCCTCTCCTCTCCTCTCCTCTCCTCTCGTCCGTCTGTTGTTTTACATCTCCTGTGTCAGCATTCTGTCACTCATATGTCACTTTCAAACTAGGACACACACACACACACACACGCATGTGTGCACACACATACACACACTCAGACACATGCACCTTAAATCAGACTATGATCAGTGTGTGACTGGTAAACCCCCAACAACCACACACACACACACACACACACACACACACACACACACACACACACACACACACACACACACACACACACACACACACACACACACACACACACACACAAGCACGCACACACACAAGTCTTTTGGACAGTATTCAACGTGCAGTTGTTTTGGTCTGTCACTGCAAGGGGACCCCTCTCATTTATTTGTGCGTGTGTGCGTGCGTGCGTGCGTGCACGAAGAATATACCTGCACTTGAGCGCAACTCAAATTACACAAACATTTTTACGAGTTACAATAGATAACATCAATCAAATGAACTCAATCGTATCAATCAGTGCTTGTGCGAGTGTGCATTTGTGTGTGTGTGTGTGTGTTGTTTACTGTAATAGACAGTCATCAGTAAACCTTGATTAACGGATCTGCTGGCAACTAATTACCTCTCTGTCTGTCTGTCTGTCTGTATGTCTGTCTGTCTGGTAAATGGTGCATTTATATAGCGCTTTTATCCAAAGCACTTTACATTCACCCATTCACACACACATTCATACACCGGTGGCGGTGGAAACCATGCAAGGCACCAACCAGCTCACCGGGAGCAACTTGGGGTTCAGTGTCTTGCCCAAGGACACTTCAACATGTAGACAGGAGAGGCTGGGATTTGAACCACCGACCCATGGAGCATTGGCCAACCCACTCTACCTCCTGAGCTACAGCCGCCCGTCTGTCTGTTTCTCTCTCTCTTGAACTGTGTTTTTAATGCACAGACTGGTCTGATCTGTGTTTTAAATGGATTCTCCTTTACATATATTCGTACATTTGGAAAAGGGTTGGACACATTTGTGTAATTCTTTGAATATTTTTGACCCGATTCTACATGTCTTCTAAATCCTTCTTCTAAATCAGTGGTTCTCAAACGTTTTCATGCCAAGGACCCCCGAAATTACTTGTATTTGGACGCGGACCCCCATCTCAAAATATGTTGTGAGCTTGTAGATCTGCTGTTTTTTGGCAAAGAGATTTGGTAGGGAGTGAAAAACGAGGGTTTAAATGTTACCGGATATGCAGCTCAGCAAATAAAAGATGAAATGGTCCCAGTGCATTACGGAGGAAAATTTCACGATGAATGTAATCTCCACAATACAATTATTCAGGGGCGTCAATTGGGTATGGCAGGGGTAAGCTTGCCTGACTGCGAGCGCCAGACATCTCACACTACGTTCACTACGTTTCACTCCGGGAGAGTCTGAGATTACCAGGGCAGATTCTATTTCGGCGTGGGCGGGCTAAAGCCTATTGACGTCACACACACACACACACACACACACTAGGGTTGGACACGGTAACCGCCGTACCGCCGTACCGCGGTAAACCGAGGTCTACCGCGGTGTCAGTGTGCTTACCGCGGTAAAAAAAGACAAAAAAAAGTCTATTTTTTTATTGGAAAACAAGCGAGTTTTAAAACAGGGGAGAAGCGAGGACCGCATGCGCTCCATGCCGCTCTGCTCTGGGCCGTGTACCACAGTTTGGAAGCCACATACGTCACTCTCACTCAGACACAGACAGTCACTCCTGCAGCTGCCTGCGTAGAGGAGTACAGAGCAGCGTAAACTTTCTTTGTAATCCACTCGACAGAAGGATGTTAATACATACCTTGTGTTGTGGCATATCTTTTTTTATTCATACGGATTACTGGCGGAGCGCGGGCCGCGTGGACTAAAGCCGAAAATGAAACTATTTTACTTTTTCCATCGCGTCGCACGTTGTGCCCGTTCGGCGGCGCGTCGGAGATTTTATAACCTTTTCTGTCAAGTCTTGTAACTAAAACCTGTATATAGCAGCACTCAATCACTGCGATTTGAGAGTTGAGACGTGACGTGAGTTTACAGAATCACTGTACACGATCTGACTACCCTTCCTCTTCTGGTTTGTTCACACAGCTGTTTGTGTCTGAAAAGCCTACTAGCTAGCCTACGTTACTATGGTAACCCGACAGTGCAGATCTAAAAGCTCAGAACGCGTCGCGGATGCAATGTGTTGTGAGCTTGTAGATCTGCTCCTTTCAAAGCCATACCCGCTGTGCTGTACGGAGAAGTATAACTCGGGCGGTCAGGCTGTGTCGCCTCTCCACTGTGGAGAGGCGACTTTAGGGAAGATGATTGCAATATTTTGGCTTATCGCCGAACCTTAATTAATAGATACGGGGGTGCGGTAATTACCGCAGTACCGTCGGTAAATGGGAAGACGGTAATCGCGGTAACAAAATGTCGATACCGCCCCAGGCCTAACACACACACACGCGACGTGGCGTGACATTGCAAAAATACGTTATTTCTCATAACATATTATATGTCTGCATGTTTACGTTAGTGCAAAATGGTATTAAAACGTGAGGAAACGGCACTATTTCATAGTTTATTAATAATACGAGTCGAGTCTGACTCCGCCATGACAGTTTTCACGGACCAATCAGAGTCCACTAGACTCTCACGTGGGCAGAGGACACCAATCAGAGTCCACGAGCGAGTCTCACGTGAGCTCAAGAGCTCTGTTTGGAGGGGGCTGGGACCGGAGCATAGAGTTCACGTGCCCCAAGCATACAACCCTGATTGGCCCATTCAATGCGCCCGCTCTTCAGGCGCGTTTGAAATAGATTAAAATATGTGCAGCTTCAGTCCACACTACAAACCACCCACCAACAGGGGGGGGTGATGTGCGGACTGAAGTGTCAGGCTAGGGGTAAGCAGCTGCCATACCCTGAGTCCAGAGGGGAAAATATAAGTTACTTTTAAATATAAATCCATGAATGTTTCTTTGTCTATCTGTGCTGGTTATCATGTTGTTAAATCACAGTAAAATAACTACAAATGCCAAATTTAACAAAATGGTCACTTTAACAAGGTATTATAATTATATTCTCCACACTTGTATTCTCCCCATCTTGACAAAATGGTATATTCCCAGGTTCTGCAGGTCAGCTGCACAGATGCAATGCATTATTGTTAATTGTGGCACGTTTACTAACATGCCAAGTTTAGCTGCACTTGAACAACCGCTCCAGGCTGCCATATGCAGCCCAAGAAACTGTAGAAACGGGGGGGAAATGAAATGTACTTCTTAAAATAAATGTATCATGCCTGTTGCTAAGGTATGGCAACATGAATGGTGTCTTGCACGCGCGCCTTAGCTTTTTCTGAACTGACGCCACTGCAATTATGTGTGTTTTTTTTATTACGACAAACGATAATGACGATTATCGTCCCATCCCTGTTCACAACCCCTGAAAACACTGTTGCCGTCTGAATGGAAATGTACTGTCTGTCTCTATCTCTCCCTCACCCTCTCTCTCTCTCTCTCTCTCTCTCTCTCTCTCTCTCTCTCTCTCTCTCTCTGTCCCCCATCTCTTTAGTTCTCTATAACTTGTATCTTTTCATCTCTCTCCCTCTCTTTGTATGTTTTGTGCAGGGTTTATGGGGGGGCGGGGGTGCGGCACATTGCTATTAGATTCCACAATGTCAGTCACAGAAATGCACACGCGCGCGCACGCGGCCGCTTGCGCACACGCATGCACGTGCACACAAAAGCACCTTCCTTCATTAGCCGTCAATATCCAGGTTCATTTTAATTTAGCACCAAAGGAGGTCAGACCAGCTCGCTCATGTCCCTGTTATAGCTGTGTCATGCACACACAGACACACACACACACACACACACACACACACACACACACACACACACACACACACACACACACACACACACACACACACACACACACACACAACTTGCTCCAGTTCTGTAGAAACTGGATGAAGGCGGCAGGAGCAGCTGGAACCCTGCTTTTGTGACATCATCGCCCTGGCTGGATCCCAGAGGCGACCTGGCGTTTCCCAAGGAACCTGAGCACAACGGTGGGGGCCAGTGGTGGGCGAGGAGGTAGGGAGCGCTTCACTGTGTTCACTTGGACCGCGCAGAGGTGCTGAAAGTCGCAACACTCGACACGGCGACTCGCTAGCTGCCGCTCGCTCGGCGGTGTCTCACGTGGATCATTGTGGCCAGAGACGCCGCCTCTCCATCGTCATCACCGAAAACAAGCGCTCCTTTCCCTTGCAGTCCCCCGTGCCCCCACCGTTGTGCTTAGGTTTGTTGGGAAAAACGTGCACACATCCCAGAGGCGCCCTCTGACATCATCAGCCCTCGACCCGCGAGGACCGTACATACTATAGGAGTTACTAGAGGACGGATGGCCCCGCTGTGGGTTCAGGATGTGTCCGAGGCTGAGAATCAAGGTGGAGTCCTGCGCCTGAGAATGACGTCACACAATATGGCCGAAAACAGCAGACCTACTGGCTCACAACGCATTGCAGGCGCAACACTTTGTGGGCTTGTAGATCGGCTGTTTTCGCCACAGACCTACTGGCTCACAACGCATCGCAAGCGCAACGCTTTGTGGGCTTGTAGATCGGCTGTTTCGCCACACAACACTGTTTTTCTTCTAAGGTAAATAAACACAGACAGACAGCATCTTGATGGCTGTTGATAACAGTGAAGACTTTTGTTACATCCTTTTATATGGCATAACCATATATCCATATTGTATGAGTAATTATAAGTGTGAATCATACTTAATAGTTACATATATCGGATACAGTAAAATGCACGCTTGCACAGGGCTCTGCTGCATATATGGAATTATTGGGAAAATAATGGTTGTCAGCCAAAAATATAAGACTTATCCCATGTAATGAATTCTTACACATATAACATTTTATATTTTTGGAATTTCTAGGGACGACCGGACAGGCGGACACATTATCAGCCTCGGACACATCCTGAACCCACACCGCCCTCATTCATTTAAAGGGAAGTGCACTCCTGCACTCTATTTCCTGGAAGTATACTCCACTTCCTGGAAGTATACAAGAAGGCTCAAAGAAGGAGAAGACACCCACCCGGAAGTTGGCACACCACGGTCCATGCGCCATGACACTTTGGGTGGCGGAAGTGGCACCGGAGGTTCGGTGAATAACATTAGCGTCTATGAGCTTCGGCTGGGACAGCTCATGAACAAAAAATTATTCTGAACGATAGAGACCTTTGTTGTATAATCGCTGCAGGAATATAAAAGAAGACATATCACAGGTATTTTTACAATCACTTGCTTTTCGATGTGCACAGTACATAATGTTATTGAGGCACCTAAACAGCAGCAAGTATAGTTTCTGTCTCGGAGCTATCGCAAGATTTGGATTCCAGACAGGGAATGGTGGAGAGTCTCGCGATACTATCTAGTTCAGAAACGTAAATTGTGCTCTTTAGATGCCTCTATAATGTTATACAGTGAACTCACCGAAAAGCAACACAGCACAAAACAATGTGTGACATGTTTTCTTTTATATTCCTGAGCTGAGTGTTTTATAAAGTTCTCTATCGTTCAGAATTATTTTTTGTTCATGAGCTGCCCCAGCCGGCGCTCATAGACGCTAATGTTATTCACCGAACCTCCGGTACCACTTCCGCCACCCAAAGTGTCATGGCGGATGGCTATGGAGCCTAAAATGACGGTGTCCATTCCTTCTTTGATCTTCCTTAGAAGTATACTCCTCTTCCTGGAAGTATACTCCAATTCCTGGAAGTATACTCCACTTCCTGGAAGTATACTCCACTTCCTGGAAGTATACTCCTCTTCCTGGAAGTATACTCCACTTCCTGGAAGTGCACTCCACTTCCTGGAAGTGCACTCCACTTCCTGGAAGTATACTCCTCTTCCAGTATACTCCTCTTCCTGGAAGTATACTACACTTCCTGGAAGTATACTCCTCTTCCTGGAAGTATACTCCACTTCCTGGAAGTATAATCCTCTTCCTGGAAGTATACTCCACTTCCTGGAAGTGCACTCCACTTCCTGGAAGTATACTCCTCTTCCTGGAAGTATACTCCACTTTCTGGAAGTATACTCCTCTTCCTGGAAGTATACTCACTTCCTGGAAGTATACTCCTCTTCCTGGAAGTGCACTCCACTTCCTGGAAGTGCACTCCACTTCCTGGAACTAACCTCAACTCCCACATTTGAACAACAAGCTTTCATGCAGTCATAGACTATGTGCACTATATGATTTCAGACGATAGAACCATGCGCACTAGCGCCCTAAATACAGATTGATTGATTGATTGAATGATTGATTGAATACTTTGTTTAACATGCTTATTAATTGTACAAGAAGTACAGTCTGTGTTGGTGAGGTCACCAAGAATGCTGGTCCTTGATTGGCTACGGGCGTAAACGTAATCAGAGGACACGACAGAAACAGCGAACGCAGTGCTTGCTGCGTACGCAAGTAATCTACTTTAAAACGTACTATAAAACATATTGGGATAAAGCTCAGCTTGTAGCGCCTCACAGCTAGAAGGTCCTGGGTTCAAAAATAGCAGATCTACAAGCTCGCAGCGCGGCACTCGGTGCCGCGCTGTGAGCTTGTATATCTGCTGTTTTTCAATAGTTAAAGCATAAAATAATGATACACAATAATGTGTACCCGTTCTGAATGGGTTAATGGTCTTATGTTTTTTTTTTTAAGGTATTAAAAAAAGGCCATTGTCATTGTCACTTCACTGTCATCAGTCAAACCCCGCAGGTTGAGAAGCAGTGCTCTGGACCAGTGTTTCCCAAACGGGACGCGTTGGCGCCGCGGACCCATTTTTAATACGGGTCGCTTCTGTTCTGTCCTCATGGACTGGCCGAGGAGAGGAGAGATCAAATGGAGATACATTCAAATAGAATGGAACAAACTGGGTCACGACGTGTCTGTATGCCTGTGTGTGTGTGTGTGTGTGTGTGTGTGTGTGTGCGTGTGCGTGTGCGTGTGCGTGTGCGTGTGAGCGTGTGCCGTGCGTGTGTGTGTGTGTGTGTGTGTGCGCGGCTGCGCGCGCGTGCTTCCATGCTATGAATCATCTGTTACAGCTGATGGATGGTATGTAAGCCGCCGTAGCCGTTAAAGGAACAATCCACCACGATTCCTGCTACTTCCATTACAACCACTTGACCAGATCTCCTGACCCCCCGTTGACCTCTGATCTGCCCCCCCCCCCCCCCCCCCACACACACACACAGTGACAGCTGAAGGCCGTCCATCTGAGATAGAGAGAGAGAGAGACACACACACACACACACACACACACACACACACACACACACACACACACACACACACACACACACACACACACACACACACACACACACACACACACACACACACAAACACCGTCTGCTCCTGCAGTGTAAATGTATGTGGTAAACCCCCATGGAACTGAAGTGACTGAGAGACAGACAGACAGACAGACAGACAGACAGACAGACAGACAGACAGACAGACAGACAGACAGACAGTGATGTATATCGGACCAGGCAGTTACCCATATATGGAGACCCCTGGTACAGTACCCATATATGGAGATCCATGTATGTATGTGGAGATATGCTGTGAGAACCCAAACATGCTTACTCAGTTATTTGTTATGTGAAAGTCCTATGACGTCTATGACATCTGACATCATACATGCAATCCCTGTTATGCCCATACATGGATGGACAGGGATGTCCATCCAACAGGGATCTCCAACTGTCCGTCCACCTGTCTTGGCCATATATTAGTCCCCCCAGGAATCCGCAGAGAAAAGGTCTTGATTCCGCCGAGAACAATCCTGAATCTGCGGAATTCTGCGGAGAACAATTCTTGATTCCGCAGACATTAAAAAACACCCTAAAATTACCAGTTATCAAGCGAATGGCCAAGAAGTCCGCAGGTGGTCACCAATTCCACGATAAAATCCATGATCGCGGAATCGCGGATTCCTGGGGGGACTAATATATGGATTCTGTTAGTGTGGTATGTGGTCGATGTGGCCTCCATATACGGGCATTCCCATATGAAGTCCTGTTAGATATGGGCTTAGACACTGCTCCTACAGATTTTGCCCTAAAATCACGCAAAGCGGTACACAGTATCTCTACAGTCATGTCATCAACATGCATCTGACCCATCTAGCACCACCATCAGTTCGATTTTTGCAAAACACATTTTTGGACACTGCTCCTATGATTTTGCCCTAAAATCACACAAAGTGATACACAGTATATCTAAAGTCATGTCATCAACATGGATCTGTCCCATTTCCCATATTCCCTCCTGATTGGCTACCATTGCCTTCTAAAGTTTGTGTATGCGACCTGACGGTCGCTTATCTCCCGATTAGGGAGTCTTACTGGTACATAATGAATGCATTGAACTAGTGCTAATTATTTCTGGAGTTTATCCCTTTCCTATGTGGACGAATACAGAATCTGACACAGAATTGTTCATTTTCTGACTGCTAATGCACAATCATTATGGTTTTGTTTGTTTTCTCCAAGTTGCAATAATGTAACCCAGCTCTGTTTAAGCATCTTTATTTAAATGTACATATTATGTTGTAATATATCATTTGTTGTGATTGTTTTGTTCCACTTTTTCTCATGAACATATCGTCACTGTCTTGCAGAAACTTCCCAGCAAGCACGGTCAGGACCTGGACCAATCAGTGACACAGGCACGTGCACACAGAGACTTCAAAGGGGGATGGCCCCCTGCCCTTTTATGCATTTGTAAAAAGTGCCCTCTCCAGACCATGAATGACGTTTTTACTTTTTACTATTGTGAAATAAATGGAAATGCCTTCTTTCCATGCCATACCTGAAGGCAGCATTCAAGAGAATTGCCTTGTCAAAACTCTCCTGAACTTGAATTCAGCATCTTATGTTTAAAGAATAATAGCCACATCTCCAGTATTCCAGTATATGCTTAGTTCAGTGTGGTATCAAATACCGAAAATAGCCAACCTCCAAGCTCACAAAGCTTGATTTTCACCAAAAGGCCCTTTTAGAAATTTCAGCCCCTGCCTCTCCACCATTCTCTGCACGTCCCCTCAGTGACGTCTCGATTGGGGCCAGAAGAAGTCAAACCATGACTAGTCAGATCTGGCCTAGAATATCACTTGATTTCGACCAACATAAATCCTGCCCACGAAAACGGACATATCCTGGATTAATCAGAGAGGGTCCGATCGAGGCCAGATAAATAACTAGTCAGATATGTCCCAGAATATACATATTTCAACTAACATTACAAAAAATAACAATAATCCTGTCAAACAAAAAAAGTCCATAAAGTCCAGATCATCCCCATATGGGCTGTGATCTGGCCTAGTTCTGAACGTCATGCACCGGAGACACTGGAGGATGTTATCATAACGTCATTATGATGTCACTGGAGGATGTTATCATAACGTCATTATGATGTCACTGGAGGATGTTATCATAACGTCATTATGATGTCAATTGGCTTGCAGGGTTTGTATCTCCAAGTTTCAAATGTGCAGTGTTGTAAAGTAACAAAGTACATTTACTTAAGTACTGTACTTAAGTACAATTTTGAGGTATTTTACTTTACTTGAATATTTCCAATTTCCAATACTTTTACTTCTACTCCACTACATCTCGGATCCAAATATTGTACTTTTACTCCACTCCATTTATTTGAAAACTTTAGTTACTACTAGTTACTTTTCAGATATAAGTTATGATATTTTAAAACATACATCAACCACTTTAGCTATGTTTTATACGGCTGTTTGAAAATAGCTGTTTAAATCTACAAGCTCACAATGCGACGCGTTATCATTGTTCCCTTATCATTGAAATGCATTGGCGGAACGCAGATTCCACTCTCATAGGTATTTTGGTGTGAGGGCACCCTAACAGAGTATTTCTGCATTGCAGTATTGATACTTTTACTTAAGTAAAGAATGTGAGTACTTTTTCCACCACTGCAAATGTCTACGTTTTTTCTTCATAAAGTAAAGCCCTGCTTCACCATACTACTGAAAATAGCAGCTCTACAAGGACACAACACCTC
>NC_137828.1:14328527-14341027 GCF_963921795.1 Nannobrachium achirus
CCGCTCACGCCACTATAAACGACGGAGCGGCGCCGTCTCAGGCGCCGATGCCGTTATGGACAGAATAGTAAATATTGACCAGGGGACTGCTTCCGCGTCCGAATACGTTATCATCCACGTTGTCAAAGATAAAAGGACAAAAAAAAGGCATTTCTCAGGTCAGTAGTCGGTAGAGCATGGTGTTACAAAACCACAGACCCGGGTTCGATTCCCCGTGACGGCCGTCAGTGAAAAATATTCCAGTAACCACATGTCGGCGCATGCGTACTAAGACACCGTTCTCATTCAAAAACTCTCCGTTCCCGTCGCACCCTTGACGCAATAGACATTCCCAGAGTGTCGCAGGGGTGAAGCAAAGGAAAGCAAAGACAAGGCGTCGGATGGGTGAAGCAGAGGGGGTGAGAATGGGCTGCATCGCGACACGTTGTAGGCTTGTAGATCTGCTATTTTCAAACATTTTGTGCTTTTACTTTTTATTCCAATACTTTTGTACATTTACTCAAGTCAATTTTGTATTACAGACTTCTACTTGCAACAGAGTACTTCTATATTGCAGTATTGATACTTTTATTTAAGTAAAGAATATGAGTACTTTTTTCCACCACTGCTACTTGGGTCTAGGTTCGCCAACCGTCCTCAATAGCTAGAGTATATTTAACAATTCCAGGTCTTAAATGGGTTAATGGGTTAAAGCAGGGTTCCCCAATAGGCGGCCCGCGGGCCATTTGCGGCCCGCGGGGGGCTACTGTCTGGCCCCCAGTAATAATGGTGGTTATAAGAGCAGCAACAACACTAGTATATCATCATTGTTGGGTGGAAAACTGTTTTTGGAAAATCGTGAAAATGTTTGCAAATCTTTGAATATAATATCTTTTCAAAGCAAACTTCTGTAACTCAAATCTCTGTATCTGGGATCTGGGGGGGGGGGGCCTGGAACAACACATTTTGAGATGGGGGTCCGCGGCCAAATAAATCTGCGTGTCCTTGACATGAAAACGTTTGAGAACCACGATTTAGATGAAGGATTTTGAAGACATTCATTGAATCGGGTCAAAATATTCAGAGACTTGAACAAGTTTTCAGGATAAACCGCGCTGTGAGCTTGTAGATCTGCTATTTTTGTTATAATTAAAGCATAAAATAATGGTTCAAGTAATAATGCGTAATAATGCGTTCTTAAGGTTTTAAAGGGTCTAAAATCTCTTTAGATTTTAGCTATAACATCATTGCTGTCAGGCTGAAACCTCTTATCTCCATTATTCTAACTTTTGTTTCATTTATTTTTACGAACGTTCCCATTTGCTCATACTACAGCGTCACGCAAAAGCATCAAAAGTAGCACATCCACGTTTCGAGCTATTTTTTTTTTAAGCTGAATCGTGAGAAGTTATAGTTTTGGACATATGAGGTTTCAGCCCATTCTCACCAAAGTTATGCTCCTGCTTAGGTTACTATATAGATGCCTGTTCTTATTTCCTAGGCTGTTAGTATGCTGCCTGCTTTAGTATAGTATGAAGAGAAGCAATTCACACTCACGTTATAAGAGTCTTTTTTAATAAATTAACAGCAGCAGCAGTAGTCAGGACAGACGCGTTTTGGCCGTCAGGCCATCATCAGTGTAACTGAATAACAAGTTCAGGAAGTGACGTACATATAATTTCCTGTGCTTTGTAATGTAATCAATACAGCTGTGTCTCATTATCAAATGACATCATTAGGTAAAGAAATAATAATAAAAGCGATAATACAAAAAACAATCAAAGTGATACAAAGTTAGTAAATATCATCCCACAGAGTTACTTGCATTATTCCAGTTACCATTCCTCTGGGTTAAAAAAGGGTTGCCTTATAGTCAACTGTTGAGATTAAGAAGAATCTGCAACACTGAGTCTGATTTTGAGAGACAGGCCTCAGAGATGAGTGCCAGGTTTAAGGAAAGGGGTTATGATGATGTTATTTTAAAGACTTGTATGACTAGAATTAAACCTTTAAACAGAACTGGTCTCCTCACCCCTAAGCCCCCTACTGCTACTGCAGGCCATAATTTTATTTTGTCTACTACTTTCTCTCCCATTTCTCAAAACATTAAGCAAATTGTCAAAAAACACTGGCACATTCTCTCTAGTGATCCCTCTATAGGCAAAGCCTTTAGTACCCCCCCTATCTTTGCAAACAAAAGGTCTAAGAACCTTAATGATACTTTGGTCAAAAACGATACTTATACTCAGCCTTTACATTTTATGTCCACTATACCCTCAGGTAATTATCCTTGTAATGGTTTTCTTAACTGCAGTGCGATGATAAAAGGAGAGTACTTTGTACACCCTCATACAGGTCAAAAAATCAAAGTAAAAGGTAGAATCACATGTAAGACCAAGTATGTAGTATATCTTATTAAATGCCCTTGTGGTTTTTGCTATATAGGCAAAACTAAGAGAGAACTGAGAACCAGAATTACAGAACACAAAAGCAACATCAGAACCAAAGTTGAAAAATCCCCTATAGCTCGACATTTTAACAACACAGGACATGACATCTGTACACTTCGATACCAAGGTATAGAACTAGTCAATCCCTTAAAAAGAGGAGGAGACCGAGACCGGTTGCTATTACAAAGAGAGGCTTATTGGATCCACTATATGAACACCTAAAGGTTTAAATGAAGAACTGATGCTTAATTGTTTTCTTTAACTTAATTGTGTGTTCTCTCTGTGGGATGATATTTACTAACTTTGTATCACTTTGATTGTTTTTTGTATTATCGCTTTTATTATTATTTCTTTACCTAATGATGTCATTTGATAATGAGACACAGCTGTATTGATTACATTACAAAGCACAGGAAACTATATGTACGTCACTTCCTGAACTTGTTATTCAGTTACACTGATGATGGCCTGACGGCCGAAAAGCGTCTGTCCTGACTACTGCTGCTGCTGTTAATTTATTAAAAAAGACTCTTATAACGTGAGTGCGAATTGCTTCTCTTCATACTTTACCTCGAATTCCGCACCCAAGATACCCTGAAACACGACAATTCTACAAATGAGTTGAGCGAACCAGTTCTTTGAAGTGATGCTTTAGTATAGTATCACAGTTATACATGTCATGCCTTTGCCTCTCTCCTGCTGCTGTTAGTATGCCTATGCCTAGTGTATGCTGCTGCCTTTATGTATTGTGCTGCTGCCTTTATAAGAAGGGAATATTGTCAGAAATAGTGTCATATCCTGGAATAAATTCCTTACCAAAATATTTCTTCACCAATGTGTTTGTAAAGGTGTCTAGTAACACATCCCACAAAGACTGAAATTCAGTTTCCCTAGGAGAATCAGTTACAGCTGATGGAAGTTGGAGTCCCATTAAATTAACTATACAGGATAAAACACACCAAAATAAATATGCTTTAAGTAGCATATGAGGTGTCAAACTAGGGTTTTTTAATGATTCTGAATCCATTGGAAGCATTTGTTTTGCACGGAAAACATTCCTTGGGGTCAAGGCGGCTCCCGCAAAACTTTGAAAAGTGATGACTCATCACTAAACAATAATTGTATGGGGGCTGTTTCTACCCCAAGGAATGTTTTTTGTGCAAAACAAATGCTTGCAATGGATTCAGAACCATTAACAAAACCCTAGTTTGACCCCTCACATGCTACTTAAAGCATATTTATTTTGGTGTGTTTTATCCTGTATAGTTAATTTAATGGGACTCCAACTTTCATCAGCTGTAACGGATTCTCTTAGGGAAACTGAATTTCAGTCTTTGTGGGATGTGTTACTAGACACCTTTACAAACACATTGGTGAAGAATTTTTTTGGTAAGGAATTTATTCCAGGACTTTTTACAGTATTTCCTTCTTAGTGTATGCTGCTGCCTTCATGTATTCTATGTCCTGCTGCTGTTTATGTTGTCTGTTGCTGCTCTCCCGCTGCCATTCTTGTCAATAAAGTATAATTTAACCTAAAGAACGCTCCCCTGACTTTGATGAATCGATCAATGACACACACCTTACAAGTTCAAACAGCTCATATAAATCCTATAATAGTTAACCACGTGAACCTTCCAGACCTGAGAAACTGGGCCTGAGTTGTCTCTGTATACTTGCACCGCTTTTTTATTGTCAACACCAAATCTCTGTGCCAAAATTAGCCGACCTACAAGCTCACAAGGCAACGTTGTGAGTCCTCTGGGGGAGGACCCACAAACTTGTCCCACCCACATTCATTTAACCTTATAAAGTTCAGATCTGTGTAACACAGGGGTCTTGGAAGTGGGTGCCGACACGGCAGTCCAGGGGTGCCGTGAGATTAATTTGATAATATTTTGACATTTAGTATCATTTCAAACTTGAAGCAGTTCGAACCAAAATGGCTATACCAACGTTTTCCTCTAAATAGCTAAAATATGCCATAAATATAAGGTGCTGGGAGTGAGAATTATGAATATAATGTAGGGGTGCCTCGGATGAAAATAAATATTTATACTGTAGGGGCGCCCTGAGCCAAAAAGGTCAGGGAACCCCTGGTGTAACTGAACCTTGGGGATCTAGAAAAGCTCTAATCAAAATTGCAAGTGTGATTAGACTATTATAAGAGGGGTGAGGTCTTAGTCTAAAGTTTAGACTTACTTGATCAAAGAAGAAAATGACTTGAGCACCACTCTTTGAGCCCTATCTTCAAGTGATACCTTCCAACAAGTAGAGAAAGGTATCTGCAATAAAGCAGACAGCCCGCAACACTCCAAGTTAGATGAAGGCTTTTAGGTGCACGGCTCAAAATGGCATATGAGAAGTAGTCGCCAGCACTCAAGGAATCTCCTTTTTACATGATTTTATTTACCTCAATGGACGAAACACGTCAACGGACGTGTTTCGACCCTTCGGTCTTCTTCAGCGTTGTAGCTTCCAACAATCCAGAGCTACTTTAACAGTGCAAATGCACGGGTGTGCGGGTGGTTGGAATCCACCGTGGTTCACCTGACTGTGTCAAGCGTCGATACCAGTGGTTTTCCACCCTTTTCATATCAAGGTCCATTATTTATTCGGCATTCAAGCCACAGACCACCATTTGAGGAGATTTAGCTACTCGGACCCAAACCGTAGAATATTTTGTTATTGTTGGATAAGATTTTGTCCACAATTCCAGGATATATTGATGTGGCATAGGAGAGATGACAGGCAAACGTTGACAAAAAATAAAACAAGTTCCAAGTCCTCTAATTGTGTAGACTGCATGTACATTAAGTAATGCAGGTGTTTAACAATGATTTAACTCTTGAGAGCGTAAAATTTATTTTACACTCTCAAGAGTTAAAGACCTATGAGGGTCCATTTGGTTGCCAACTCTCCATCATTTAGCATGGGGACCACCTGGAACCCCCTCAAGGACCACTGGTGGTCCCCGGACCACTGGTTGAAAACCACTGGTCTATACGAACACGATTGGCCCGTGTTCGGGGGAGGTACGCTGGGCTTGGGAGATTGATATTTGTCCCTGCATGTACTGCATGGGTCAGTAGGGAGCGTTGGGCGGGAAGAGGAGGACAGGAGGTCCTATTAGTCGGGGAGCCAAAGGCCCAAAAGCTCAAAGAATAGAGTTTTACCTGTTACGTCATGACATACTTTTTATTTTTGTTTTTTCTATTCATTTGGTCATTAAGGTACACAGAATGAGAGGCCTGCTCTGCCGGAAACATTGCGAAAAAAGGTTAAAAATGAATCTGCTTTAAGTAGCATGTGAGGGGTCAGACTAGGGGTTCTTCATGATTCTGAATCCATTGCAAGCATTTGTTTTGCATGAAAAACATTCCTTGGGCTAGATATCGGCCTCTCAAAACTGTGATTTTTGATGACTCATCACTTTTCACCGTTTTGTGGGGAGTTGAAAGCTTACTGTACTTAGTGGACGCACTCTGGGCGTCCCACCACAAGCTTACAATACATTTATTTCTAGGGCGAAATGAAAAATAATCCACCGGAAGGAGACACTCTTCCTGGTTGAAGACTGTTTTTATGAAACAGCGCTTCCAACACCGCGGAGACAAATAATAATGCACTGTTAATGCGGTCCTCTAACCTGCAGTAGTGAGTTGGCACCATGATGGCGAGGACCAGGGACATGCTGGGCCCCTGATTCAGCCCAGGAAAAAGAGTTGGGGAGGCCCTCATTGCACGCTATATAGAGAGATCTCTCTCCATAGCGCTGCTGCTACTCAAAGATTTGCCATTTCAGGTCATGACAAGTGGGCCAATTATTGTACATGAGTTATATTTCGTCGTTGTCGGTGCTTGTTTGTCCAAAACCATTTGTTTTGTATTTATCATTTTAAAAATGATTTAAACTAGTGAAAACAGACGATCTACAAGCACACAACGCCTCGCACCGTGAGGCGTTGTGTGCTTGTAGATCTGCTGTTTTCACTACTTTTGTGCAATGGCCTTGTATGATGAAGCAGGGCTTCAAAATGTATAAATTTGAAAATTGGAGATAC
This sequence comes from Nannobrachium achirus, assembly GCF_963921795.1. Taxonomy (NCBI): domain Eukaryota; kingdom Metazoa; phylum Chordata; class Actinopteri; order Myctophiformes; family Myctophidae; genus Nannobrachium; species Nannobrachium achirus. The sequence continues at coordinate 14,335,018 of NC_137828.1, forward strand.
AAGGTTTCTGTCCGACAGTGACAATTTACTTTGTTGGCCGCCCAGCCCCCAAAATGGAACGAAGGCCGACATTTTATTTTATTTTTTTCCCTAATGGCCGGCCTGGACCGGCCGGGAATGAACCGGCCGTTCGGGAGTAGTCCCGCTTTTCCCAACGGCCAGCACGCCCCTGGCGAGGACACATAGTAAAAAACTAGAACAAATGGTGGATTCTTTTTCATTGGTCTGGTGCGCCCGCAGGAAACGTCTAAAATACACGTTTTGGACAGAAAAGACAATATTTCACCGGAAGTTTTAGCTACTCCACAGCGCCCCTACAGATCTTCTAGAAATGAAATGTCCATTGACCAGATGTTCAACTTCCGCTGAAATGTTTTCCTTTCTGGCCAAAATGTGTATTTTAGACTCCGAGTGTTCCCACTAAGGAAAGTAGGCTTTCAACTCCAAAAAGCCGCCAATGTTCTGGTGAGTAGCGAAACTGTATTTTTTTTTTTTTTACAACAGATGATGGGTGCGCAGCGTTTCCTGCGGGTGCTTTCATGACTGATCATTACTGACATTGGTTAAGGAGAACACCTTCTTACGCTATGGACCAGAGCTAGGTGAAAAGCAAAAACTTCCTATACTGTATCTATGCCTGACAGCACTACAGCATCAAGACATGGTGTCTTCATGTTCATTACACATGCAAACACACACGCACGCACGCACGCACGCACGCACGCACGCACGCACGCACGCACGCACGCACGCACGCACGCACGCACGCACGCACGCACGCACGCACGCACGCACGCACGCACGCACGCACGCACGCACACACACACACACACACACACACACACACACACACACACACACACACACACACACACACACACACACACACACACACACACACACACACACACACACACACACACACACACACACACACACACACACACACACACACACACACACAGAGGTGATTAGCGCGGCCAGCTGGGGCGTCAGCAGGGTTGTAAATCAGTTCCAGTGAAGCAGTGATGGTTCCCAGTGTAATGGAGCCGACAGACGTACATGGCTGGTTCCTCTTACCGGTGGGAAGGAACATGTGGGCAGGTGGATCTCACGGCTGTGGCCCACCCATCCAGATTGAACCCGGGCCCACCCAGACCGACAGCTGGCAAGGCATCCGTGAGGAGGATATGGATATTCCGCCACGCGCCGGGTCGCGTTCCTCGCCGTGACAGACACACCCAACTATGCTTGTTGTATGGCTGTCACGATTATGACATTTTACATGATGATTAACTCAAATAATTGCGATGAACGTGTTTGAATTGTGTTTTTGTCGTTGACAATTACGTTTCTGTTTGGCTTGTAGGCTTTGAAGTTGCACATGGCAGATATGACACCTAAATATACAATGAAATGACTGACATATTTGACAACTTTATGCTTAAAAAAGAACGCATCGCGACGCATTGTGAATGTGAGCTTGTAGATCGGCTATTTCCACTACTTTTGAAAATGTTTGAAAATATATTTTTCAACGTGGAAACGATTATGACGATTATGAAAAAAGAATTGCAAGTATCTCAAATAATCGCAATTAGACGATTATGTAATAATTGTGACAGGCCTATGCACCACAAGGCATCCGTGAGGACGACATGGATTCCTCAGCGTTGCATTCCCAGCCGTGACAGACACACCTGACTCTATGCTTGTGACTCCATGACGTAAAAGAATACAGTCATGGAAGATGTACACATGTTTTACCCCCCCACACATATTGTATACAATTGTGTTGCAGATTAAACTTTTTCATAGATTTCATAGATATGTACAGTAGCTTCATAGACTTTGGTTGACAACACCGTCATCCGTGTCAATCAAAGGAGTAGTTCACCCCCAAAAATAATATTGATATATTCCTAAGACAAATATTGTCTTAGGAATGCAACAAATACAAAAGAATATATATATATATATATTATATATATATATATATATATATATACACACAGTATACTGTATATTATTGACCTCAAGTCTCCATGGCGTGAGCAATCAATAGAAAATTCATTCATTTTGGGGGTGGACTACTCCTTTAAAGGAGCTATAGTCAACTTTTTCTTGAAAAACGGATGCTAAAATAAAAATAATGTTTCGAAAATATTTTATAAAAAAATAAGCTTCATATATGTGTTTCAATAAAAAAATGACCACAAAAAGCGGAAAAATAATGATAACATAATCATTTTGGTCCTTTGTTTACATTTACAGGGTCCGAAAAATGTAAACAAAGGGCCAAAATGATTATTTTATCTTTATTTTTCCGCTTTTTGTGGTAATTTTTTAATTGAAACACATATATGAAGCTTATTTTTTTATAAAATATTTTCGAAACATTATTTTTATTTTAGCATCCGTTTTTCAAGAAAAAGTTGACTATAGCTCCTTTAATGCTTGTGTTTGTTTCTTTGTTTAATATGTTGGATTCATGTTAATGTATATTTACACCATATCTAAAGAGCTTGTATATCGGTAATGTCCGGCGACTGCTTCCCCTCGGAACAGGGATGCTATAGGGTTCAAGTTAATGTAAAAAAAAAACATATAAAAAAAGAATAATAATAATAAAAGTTCCTATCACACAAAGCAACTCTGAGGACCCCCTAGGGCAGTGGTTCTCAACCTTTTCAGGCCGCGACCCCCAAAATAATCATATTTTAACTGGGGACCCCCCACCCTACTAAGAGTTGAGGCATTACATTTTGTATAACATGGTTCTATAGTGAAAATATTTTCACAATTCCCGCCTCTAATTTTACATTTTAGAGGTATTAAAAATTTCTCAAATTGTCACTTTAGAAATGTGCAGATACCCTCTGTACACTTAAACTTCATGTTGGTTTGTTTACTGTTGAGTGAGAAAACAATGTTGCACATTAAGTTAATCATCTGGGAACCCCTCAAAATAATTTGCCCTAGGCGTCCCGGACCCCCAGTTGACGACCCCTGCTTCAGTGATTGTTGTGTTGTAAGCTCAGCATGAAACACAGACAGGTCTTTTTGTTGTCGCCGGCCAGCGGAGGAAAGGTCAGTTATACCGCTTCAACATTGAACAAACACCACACCACACACACACACACACACACACACACACACACACACACACACACACACACACACACACACACACACACACACACACACACACACACACACACACACACACACACACGTATGTAATGAATGCTAGGCAGTCATTGCGAGGCTCCAGAGCACCTGTTGTCGGGGAGTTTGTGGGCAGAGGCCTATTGACTCAACGCATGCAGTCCCTGCACTGTTTGCTGAGCATTGTAGCATGAGAGATCCTCACTGTACAAGACCTATTACACCTATTACTGCCAGGCCTACTGTGTAAGACCTACCACACGCATTACTGACTGTAATAAGCCATCTCTCTCTCTCTCTCTCTTTCTCTCTCTCTCTTACCTACCTACCTACCTACCTGCCTGCCTGCCTGCCTGCCTGCCTGCCTACCTACCTACCTACCTACCTACCTACCTACCTACCTACTTACTTACTTACTTACTTACTTACTTACTTACTTACCTACTTACCTACTTATCTACCTACCTACTTATCTACCTACCTACTTACCTACCTACCTACCTACCTACTTACTTACCTACCCTTCCTTCTTACCTACCTACCTACCTACCCACCTACCCACCCACCTACTTACTTACTTACTTACTTACTTACTTACTTACTTGCCTGCCTGCCTGCCTACCTACCTACCTACCTACCTACCTACCTACCTACCTACCTATAAAGGTATCTATCTACCTACCTACCTACTTGCATGCACATACATACATACATACATACATACATACCCACCCACCCACCTATACCTTTCTACCTACCTACCTACCTACCTACCTACCTACCTACCTACCTACCTACCTACCTACCTACCTACCTACCTACCTACTCACCTACCTACCTAATGACCTACCTACATGCCTACCTAACTACCTACGTACATGACCTACCTACCTACCTACCTACCTACCTACCTACCTACCCACCCACTTCCTACCTACCTACTTATACTTACCCACCTGCCTATCTACCTACAGTAGGCCTACATGCCAGGTTTTTTTTCATCTCACTCATGTCACTTTGTCTGTTGACCTCACTCAGCAACAAAATAAAAATAAAATAAACAAAAAATAAAACAATTCAAAGGAGGCAAGCAGTGATCACCCCATGATGTGCACTGCAATGTAGTTTCAAATGCATTACATTGCACTTTACCTACCTGTCTGTCTGTCTGTCTGTCTGTCTGTCTGTCTGTCTGTCTGTCTGTCTAATACACTTCTCTATTGCATTTAGGTCAAGGTGCTTTGCAATACTGAGATCAGGCCAAAACATCATGTCTGCATCCGTGTTGACTATAATTATTATATTATACAGTATATTTACTGTATAATAACATTATGATTATTAAATGATACAGTGGGCCTAGGCCTATATGATATAACACTGACTATGTGATTATCAAAGCAAACAGCACGCAGATAAAGACAGCAGCCATGACATTAAATACCTCAAACTCTCCTTCTGTTTATCTCTGTCCCGCACGCACGCACGCACGCACGAACGCACAGCACGCACGCACGCACGCACGCACGCACACACACACACACACACACACACACACACACACACACACACACACACACACACACACACACACACACACACACACACACGGGACTAATTCAATTGCACGCACAGCCAAACCAACTGCTAATTTTGAATCATTTAGGGGAAGAGAAAAAGAACAAAAAGACCAGCAATAGGCTATAAATAAATCAAACTTAAAAATGCATCCTTGACTTAAATAACACACAATCAAACAAGAAAGAAGATCCCTTTGTTACCAAGTCACCTATAACAACAGACCAATACACAACACAGCAAAGTGGAAAATATTATCTAATACGCGCACGCGCGCGCACACACGCACCATCGTTCCCCATAGTATTAAAGGCCAGTGCAACAAACAAACCAACAGCCTCATAACAGGCGATTATGTTCCCAAAACCAAGCTTTCAACACATTAAAATATCTTCAGCACAATAGTGTTCATCTATGTGCACAATGGAACCAAATGGACCCGATCCAAACATTGTGCACACGTGCACTCTCAGAGTTTACACCGTGGGTTTCAACCTTTTTCATATCAAGGTCCATTATTTATTCGGTATTTGAGCCACGTACCACCATTTGAGGAGTTTTTTTTAGCCTCTCAGACCCAAAACTTTCGAACATTTTGTTGTCGTTCGGTAAGATTTTGTCCACAATTCCACTAATTTAACTTTTGAGAGGATAACATGAAATACGGGTCCATTTGGATTCATTTTACGCTCTCAAGAAGAGTTGGCTACCGACCTAATAGCTAGGGGTTCATTTGGTTACCAACTCTCCATCATTTAGCTGGGGACCACCAGGATCCCACTCAAGAAGGACCACGGGTGGTCCCCGGACCATTGGTTGAAAACCACAGACATAGACAGCAGAAAACTGAAAAGTATAAGAAATATCCTGGTTTGCACAGTAGCCTACTTACATGTGGTGTTTTTTGGGGTGATAAGTTGTTGTTTTTTCTTCTTCTAGACTGACACCTCCTCCACCATCACTGTTGCGTGCGTGTGTCCGCGCACACCACAGCCGCGACGCGCACCACCATCATCCAAACATGTGCACGAACCATATTACTCTCCAAAATGGTTTAAAAAATAAAAAAAGAATAAACCAGAAACGTGTCCGGGTCTTGTCCTCCCCCCCCAAAAAACTTAAAAATATAGAGCAAAAACAAAAAAGAGCTGTGATGGACAGATGTTTTAATAATCCAGATCAGCGGGAGTTCAGGGTGGGCTGAAGCCGTCTGTGTGCGCTCCCAGGGCGGCTTGGAGAGAGTTTAAAGTGCGCTCCGCTTATC